>NC_059289.1:14685925-14775925 GCF_017591435.1 Portunus trituberculatus
TAAACATTGACTATATCACTATCGCAAGATGTTAAATATTTGTAAATAATAATTCCTGTATAAATTTTCTAAACACTGATAGACGAGGGACAACAGTATTTTATGATAATTCATTCAATCTTCAGTCCGTTAAAGCTTACTGTAATCATGCCAGAATCCATCGAAAAGCCTCAAAAGCTAAGAGGCAAGCAGAACTTTTACGTCTGGTATTTGAGTGGCATCGCGAAAAGTCACATTAAAACAATTATTGTAAATTTTGTTCTAGTACTGCCTTAATTTCTAACGATATTGGCTTGGGCAGCCTCTGATACCGAGGTGACTGCAGCTCCCTACAACTGACGCATCTCAAGGCACCTCCGAAAACTAGCCCATATGTATCTTACTATAGTATTGTGGAAGATATAAATGTACCCCCCGTCAGCGTTACATCAGGCAAAGCTGAGAAGTGGCTGTTCCTTCCCCTGACACACGAGGCAGCGGGGCCACGGGGGTGTTGCGTAAGGTAGCGTGTCACATCTTTGAACCAGCGAGGGAGAGTGCCAGCCAGAACGACCCCAAGTAAAACCCAGAGTGCAGGTTTGTGGTGCCAGGCGACCCGCGCTGCTCCCGCACCAGGTGTGAGGTGAACACTCGCCTCGGGTACAGCGCCACCACCGCCCGCCTCCCGCCGCTCATTCACAAAACACCGCCGCGCACAACACAACTACAGATTTATGAAATTTCTCACTGAGTGATGCGGTTCAGAGAATGTGTTGCTGTGAGGAGCAGTGAGTGTGGTGGCGGCGGTGGCGGTCCGGGGGCGGGGTCTTCTCTTCCCTGGCAGACGAACACCAGTGGAACACGCAGGAAAACATGTAGAAATTCTTGGGAGTAACCGTGGAGCGATATTCGCCACTTGTGCGAGCCTCCCTTCCCTGACTCTCCACAGGAATCTTGAGGAAGGACCGTAGAAAAAAAAAGTAAAGAGGAGGTAGTATAAGTGTGGAGGAGGTGGAGATGCCCCCCGAAGGTGTGTGACACACTGTCTGGGGCCGTAGGAGGAGGTGCGGGAGGTGGTGCTGGGGGCGTGAGGTGGCCGCCGAGCCTGTTGCCCCTGGAGAAGTCGAGATTTATGGTGCCGTAAAGTGCGGTGCGAGGCGCTGCCGGGTTAGTTTGGTGGGTGGTCGGCCGGTGGTGGCAGTGGTGGCAGCAGTCGCGGCTTCTGGTGCGACAGTGGCAGCGGCGGTGACGGTGTGATGGTCGCCGCCCGCTAAGAGCCTCGTTTGCATACCGCTGAGGGGGCGTGGCTGGGCGGTGCAGGGGGCGGGGCCAGGGGTGGGCCGCGGACTCTCATTGGTCGGCGCGGCGGTAATTAGCAGCGGGGTCGGAGCGGGGCCGCCGCCTCCAGTCCGCCGCAGTTGCTCGTCGCGGCCGCATGACAGTCTGCGCCTGGTCGTCGCTGAGGAACGTGCTGTGAACACTGTAGAGTAGACGTGGAGTGGCCAGTGTGGAGCACAGTGAGAGTAGCGCGAACAGTGGTCGGCCAGGAGAGCAAGCGGCAGCTGTGAGTTCAGTGCTGCCGGAGGAGCAGTGTAGTGTCGCGGGGCGCGCCTCCCCCTCCCCCTTGCGCCTCTCATTTCCATATGGGCGCCCCCGCGGGGAGGTGGCGGTGGTGGGCCAGCCCGCGCATACTCGCCGCCACATTTACCTACTAATTCTCGCCGAGGCGTCATTACGATGTGCAGACGGTGGGTGGCGGCCACGGAGGTCCCACGCTAGTGATACTTGTGCATGTGGAGTGGTGGATGTAGCCGCTCAGTGTGGTGTTGTGGCACATGGTGCTAGTGACGCCCGCACCACGTGCAGCCTACCCTGTGGCACGGCCGGGCACGGGGGCCAGGCCCACTTTACCTATCAAGACGACACTACCTTCTACCAGCCCAGCAAGTGTTAGCAGCAGGGGGGCGTTCTGCTCACGTGCCCAGGCCAGCGGCTGCTCGAGCATGAGGCACGGCCAGCCGAGGGACGATGTGGACCTCAGGTAAGCGTCACTCACTGCACTTAGACTGAATGTTGTCTGAGTTTTTTGGGACTTACAAGATGGAGTGTGACAGTGCCGGGTGCGGCCACCGCCAGGCTGAACTCTGGCGGCGCGCGGGCCAGTGCCATCCCAGCCCGACTTTGTGCGGCGGTGTTCCTCCCGCAGCGAATTCTCGGTGAATAAAGACGATATCATTTATCAAAAGAAAAGTGGAAAACTTAATTTTTGGTGTTTGTCATCGTAGTCTCGTTTAAGTTCATTCACTTCACATCCCGGTGATATCACAACATTGTTTTGTTTGGACTTTGTTTTTTTACTCAACAGCTCTGACCTCGTACTTCATTCATTGTCCACAAGATGTGAGCAACGTTCGTAGTTTCAAACCCATAAGATTATTTGTGGGTTGTATATTTTTATGTATGCTGTGTGAAAAGACAGTACACTTTTAACTCGAATGCCAAGTGGAGATCAACTTACAATGGATACTCAACGAAATTCAGCAACTCGTCTTAGCAAGTCAAAAACTAGCCCCGTCAGAATCATCACTTTCTGTCTCATAAAAAAAACATCAGCAATATCAGTTGTCGGTAATTTATCTCAAAACACAAACAACTGTAGTGAGGGCGTGAGGGCGAGGCACAATGGAGGTCCTTCTGTCGGGCCCACTGACTTCCCCCAAACTCCGGAAACTTTGTGGCGGCCAAACTGGACTCGCTCGGACCCTTGGCCGGAACTTGGTCGGCGGATCTTCTCCGCTAACTGGCCGCCTGTGTTCCTGCTCACGGCTAACTTGTGTCCTCTGGCAGCCGCGTGCTGGAGTCTTGAGTGTCGTGGAGGCGAGTGTGTGAGCAGGAGGGCGAGTGGCTGCCCTGAGGGGATGGATGGTGGTGGTGTTCGTCTGAGCGGGAGAGGCAGAGTGCTGGTGGTAATTAGCTAATGGAGAGACGCTTACTGCAGACTACAAAATGAGAATTTCCCTGGCTGGTTCATTTTATGTAATGGAGAAGTCGTCAAGGAAAACGTGCACTTATTTCATTACATTTTTTTTTTATCTTCAGATACGTGCGATTACAGGCTTGATAGGGAGAGGTGCGTGATACGATAAGATTTATTATATCAGTTGCTTAATGTCAATCCTTAATTTAGTGAGTGAAGATTGCCCTTCCCGAAATTTCAATACGTTAAAAATAAACACACAAACACGATGTTTTCATTTGAAGCATTCCTGGGAGGCGGCAGAGTGATGTCTGTTGTGAGAAACAAGTCATGGTGTGGAGGTAGCCAAGTGCAGCAGCAGTGGTGAGCCTGGTGGTGATGATGTGCCAACCTGTCTTGGCGTGTACAAACACCACACACTCACGCACCCCGCCCAGCTGCCCCTCGCCCGACCCTCTAGCCCACTCCTCCCACCCCAGCCCGTACATGCAAATAAGAGTCGCCAGTGATAATAGTCGGTGTTTATGAGCCTCGTGTCAGAAGCCGCAGTGGGTTCCCGGGACAGCGAGGACACTACAGGGGTGCCAGAATTTTTTTTTATTAGATCTACCCGTAGGGTGATTCCCTGCTGAGTGTTGTGGACGAAGTGACGCTGCAGGCTCGTGAGGGATGTGCAACTGTTACTGCCATAGCATGTTATCAGTACTGAATAATTATCCTTCGTGGTTAGTATCATAACCACTGTGTCAAAAACAAACATAATATTTTGGATAACGCGTTTAATCATGTTATTATACTCTTCTTTGCTGAAATGTGGTTGTGGTGGAAGTGAACACAATATAGTGATGATGGTGGTAGTGATGTAGGTGGGCAAAATGCTGCTGTCCCTCGCCGTTGCTCCACACGCTCAGCAGGAGTTGGGGTGACCACCAGCACAAACTTGGTCGTGGCGTGTGACAGTTCATGTTTGTGGCTATGTCGGGGCTGGCGGTGACAGGGAAACGCGACCCGCCCTGTGTCTTACTCTCAAGCAGGCTCACTCACGTAGATCCCGTGTATAAGAGGGCGGTGCAGCATATCTCACTGAGTCCCTATGGGAATACATTAAGCTATGCCACCTTTACTCCATGTTGTGAATGTTTACCTTAAGATGCTTGGTGTAGAGTGGATAGCAGTGCGTGCGAACTGTGATTGATCTAAAACAGTGGTCCTCCATCTTGGTATTTGTGTTAAATTGAGTGGCACTTGACTTGCTGTAGCTATGTTCACCACCGAGGTTTGAGTGGGAAGGTAACGTTAAGATATTTTTTTATTGTGAATGTGAATGTGTGTTGACAAGTACTCACCTAACTGGTGTTCTGTTTTGAGTTACACGTTCTGCTGATCTGACATGTCAAGCTGTTCTCTGAACCCACAACGAAAGGTAGAAAGAAATTAAATATTTTTGTGCTTCTTCAAACGTCATTCCTTTCGTTCTAAAGTATTGCAAATGACAAACAAGCCATTACAGGATAAGAATACCTTCCACGCCCATGACTCTTGTTTACTAAGAAATGCTAAGAAGTGACATCAGTAAGTATGAGCACAAAGCAGTAATCCACGCATAACACTGAGAGATATTGTACGCGGTGAGATGGCTTTACACTGATTGTTCATTTTTGGTTTTGTGTCGAGCATATTATGTGATATAAAAATAAAAGTGTTCATCTGTTCAACGCAAAGGAATATATCTTAATCTTTTTGATGTTTAGAAAAGAAAGTCACTATCGTCATAATCGTTTAGTGAAGAACTCAGTTCACAGTGTTCTATTGCTTGTTATGTTCGAGTAACAAGAGAGATGTGGCACAATTTTTTTAGGTCTTATCCTTTCTCGTTCAGTGGGTGAAGTAGACTTAGAATTATTCTTACCATCACAGACATTCATGATATTCATCACAATTCTGATTAAACTCCACTTTTAAATGGGGCTTGGGAATGGGTTATTCATGCCTTGCCTTTATGTGTCTTCCAGTTAACTAGTTGCCTTGTAAATAATTCATTCCATCCCGCCAACTAACTCGAGTTCAGGTACATCCAGGTACATGCATTAAGAAACCGTGTCTTTATCTGTGATGTGGATCGATTCAACTATTTTTGCACTTAACCTTCCCTTCCCTTGTAACTCTGTCCGTCGGGAAGGGCGACTGCGTAGGCTTCTTACTGACACGTTCTTTGTACGAGAGCAAACACGTCCAAGAAACCGGGCTTTTGTGCCAGCCTCATCCAACCTGCCCTCCCTTCTCCCTGTCCGCCCCGACCTTCCCCCCTTAAGCACACTTTCAGGCAGAAGACACTGGCCACTGCGCTTCTTGACTTCACTGCTCATGATAAAACTTGTTTCGAAAGTATGTATTATTTTCTAGAGCCTTTTACTCGTGTGTTTTTTCCCCCCTCCGAGTTGCTGAGGCCGTAAAGGTTAGGGCCATGTTTGGAAAATTTTCTTTAATGTAAAATTTCTCAGTGGAGCAGCAGAAATCGTTGGTGCTGCCGTGTTTGTCGGAGTTCCAGTCTTTACTTCGGAACTTCGGGTCCAGCAGCGCTCATAAGCTTCACGAGGCAATTTGGATTTTACGTGAAAAGTCTACCGTTTCTTGTTACGCGGGCTGGAATGTTCCTTTTCGCTTGGTCTTGTTTTGTTTCGTTATTTTGCTCTCCCTCCTTCACAGTACTTCCTCTCCTACTGCTTCCTGTGTTAACAATTTCATCGACACGAGTGACTCATTTTCTTATCTTTCTTATCTTGCTTAGTGATTGTGTCTTGCATGCTGGTTCTGTGATGTCATTGTCTGTGTGTGTGCGAAGGAAATATTAATTATGACTCAGATATGTGTGCGAGTGCATGCGTACATGTTGCTAGCTTTGTGTGTGTGTGTGTGTGTGTGTGTGTGTGTGTGTGTGTGTGTGTGTACCCTTAAATGTTTATGTACGCGTGTAGGTTCAGTGTGCGTGTGTGTGTGTGTGTGTGTGTGTGTGTGTGTGTGTGTGTGTGTGTGTGTGTGTACGCTCGTGATGGAAGATAGGGAGGGGAGGGCATGGGGGCAGGAAGGGTGTGTGTGTGTGTGTGTGTGTGTGTGTGTGTGTGTGTGTGTGTGAGGGCGGTGGCTTAGCATGCAACAGACAAACCCTCCAGTAAGGCATTTTTACAGCGTTATAAACTCCAACTTGACGGAGTCGCGGTAGGATTTCCCTCTTCTCTTCCTTCGCAGTGTGGCCGACCTTAGCTTGGCGGGGTGGTTGCCTCTACTGCCTGTCCCTCACTGCTCCCTCCTCCTCCTCCTCCTCCTCCTCCTCCTCCTCCTCCTCCTCCTCCTCCTCCTCCTCCTCCTCCTCCTCCTCTCCTGCCCTTCCTTCTTCCTCTTCCTTTCCTTGGTTCCGCGTCTCTCCTTATTTTTTCCCCCTTCACTTCTGTTGCTCGCCACACTTGTTTTTTTCTTTTTTTCTTTTGCTTTCTTTTTTCTCAGTTTATCATAAGTTCCTCTTTACTTTTTATTCTTTCCCAGATGTGTGTGTGTGTGTGTGTGTGTGTGTGTGATGTTGATTTTTCTAATTAAAGGTTCTGCAGTTGTTTAGTACGTTTTTCCCCCCCTCCCTTGTCATAATTGTAGATGCATCGTATTTAGCCAGCGTGTTGAAGGATAACTTGTATTTATGTTTAGAACTCCATCATTGGCGTTGTATAATTTGCTTAACCTTTATATTTATGCCCAGTAGCACTGAAAATCGAAGAAACCAAGATATATATTCATTAGGAGAGATCATACTTATGCAGCAAACTCAATCTGTCAAACTAAATCGCTATACCATCACTGGGGTCTTGTGATCTATTGCACCTCTGAAGGAGTGCTATAGGCCCGTATTCAGAAACGCTTTCCTCTCTCACCACGACTATTTTCCAAGCTCACAGAGATGATTAGAGGAGATTTCAAGAGTGTTTCTCCAGCTAATAATGTAGAAACCTTGTTATTTTGCCGCTAGGAACGTAAAGAAACTTGAAAATTCATGTAAATTTAGATAAACCCTCTTAAAAATAGTAGAGGTGAAGCGCAGAAGTGTTTAGGAATACGAGCTGTAGTCTAGTGCATGCGGAACAGTGGCAGCGACGGGGCAGTGTCGTGGCGTGGGGCGTGTCTGGTGTTGTACTGTTTCTAGGGCGGAGCGCAGGTGAGGGCAAGGGATAAGTCATTCGGGCAGATCGACCACCTTCCTTACCTGCTTGACCACCCCTCCCGCCCATGAGGTGACGGTCGGTGGTATACACACACACACACACACACACACACACACACACACGTTTCCATCCTCGCTCTTTCTTCTCATCTCATACCTTCAGTGTTCCCTTCTATCAGTCCCTTCCTTTTTCATCTCTCCTCGCATCTCGCTCTATCTTCCTCCTCTTCCTCCTCCTCCTTTCCTTTTTCTTTCTCTCACATCTTTGTCTATTCGTGTGCTCCTCTTTCATTCTCTCAAAACTTGGTGTTCTGCCTTTTGTCTATTCTCTCTCTCTCTCTCTCTCTCTCTCTCTCTCTCTCTCTCTCTCTCTCTCTCTCTCTCTCTCTCTCTCTCTCTCTCTCTCTCTCTCTCTCATGGTTCATTATATTGCCTTCTTTCTTCGTTCTTTTTGTCTCTTTTTTCATCATTGTCTACTATAGTTTCACGATAAGAAACATACCTGCCCTCTTCCTCCTCCTCCTCCTCCTCCTCCTCCTCCTCCTCCTCCTCCTCCTCCTCCTCCTCCTCCTCCTCCTCCTCCTCCTCCTCCTCCTCCTCTCTCCTTCCTTCTTCCCTTTTATGCTTCCTACCTTCCTTTTTTTTCCATCTTTCCTCGCCCATCCTTAAGCTTCACCTCTTTCCTGCACCTTACTTTGTCTTACCTTCAGCTAATACCTTTTTTCTTACTCCCTTGACTCTCTCTCTCTCTCTCTCTCTCTCTCTCTCTCTCTCTCTCTCTCTCTCTCTCTCTCTCTCTCTCTCTCTCTCTCTCTCTCTCTCTCTCTCTCTCTCTCTCTCTCAGATATCTGTTAAATATCACTTCTTGATTAAATAATGATGAGAAAAAGTTGCAATTAATGATAGGCAACTAATCTTCTTCTTTTCTTGATTTTTTTTTTGATTATTTTTCACGCGTAAGTCTCCAGGAAGGATAATGACGGAAGTAAGATGAGAGGCACAAAAAAGCATTGCTATCTTGCGAAACATCTTTCCACGCACGTCATTCACTCTTAGATGCCTCAGATTATCTCATACTTTTCACTTATTTATCTATATTTTTATTATTTCATATCATGTGATTTTTTTTGTGTAGAGAATTGATGTTATTTTTCTTTTTTTTTGCTTTTTTTTCGCATGTGTTCATTTAATTTCTCACTGAGTGTAAAAGAAGCTCACTCGGTAAATGCTTATATTATTCCGATTTAGGTTTCTTTTTATTACTCCTTCTGGTAACACTTTCAAATACCACCTGATAGTTTTTCTGTCTCATTTTTGTATCATGTATTTTTTCTTGAGTAATTTTCTTATAGTCTTGAGAAACCACACTGACGAACAGTTGAAGATATAATTTAGTTCAAAAATGTATTCGTCACCAAATTACTTTTCATGCCTTTTCTTCTTTAAGTTTATTTATCATTAATCATCTCCTTTAGAAAACCACATTTAAAAGCGGTAAAGCATGTAAATTATTCATTACTTCACTCCTTAGTAATTTCCCCTCGCGTTTTGTCATTTTTTCCACATTTTTCGCCTCGTCTTCGAAAAACATTAAAACGCAAGTGATGTAAAAACACACACCACTGGCATTTACAAGACACATATTGGTGATCACGTGGAATCGCTATCTGACCTGATTGCGTCCTTGGCTTCACCTGATGAGTGGTTTTTCCAAGGTGCATGTCGAGGAACAAATACCTTAGTCTCAGTGTGATCGTCGGGGAATCACTGAGGATCGAGTCAGCATAAGGTGGATTATGGATTACAGGTTACTCAGGTGATGCAATACTTACCTGTCATACTTTTTTTTCTGTTGGGTAATCGTCCCTTTCTTTTTATTACCTGCCCTTCTTCCGTTTTCCTTCCTCTTTTCTCCGTTTTTTGTGTGGCCGTAATTTCTTCATCTTTCTCTTGTCTTTTTTTCTGGTTTGTTTGTTTGACTGTTGGTGGTCTGATGATATAGTCATTATTCTGTCTTATGTTTGTATGTATGTGTGTGTGTGTGTGATGGGGTGCCTGGTTCCGTGTGTGTGTGTGTGTGTGTGTGTGTGTGTGTGTGTGCGTGTGCGTGTGAGTGTTCAGTGCGTGCGTATTTTCGCTTACGCTTTATTTATATGCAAGCTTATTAGTGTGTGTGTACATTGTGTGCGTGGTCATGCATACATCATGATCACAATAAGCATGCATGCATACCCTTTCTTATCAATACCTGCCATGTTGCCTCATGCCTGATAACACAGGAATACGACCATATGGCGGCGGCATGACACACATGTGGGGAGAATATAAAGGCGTTTCTCCCTCGCGACGAACATAATTCAAACCATAATAATTGTTGGAAACCCAACAAGGAATTAACGAGAGGTTTGAGGCTTCCTGTCCAGGTGACGTGTATTGTTTCGCAAGTGCATAATTTTTGTCCTCCCGCCGCGCATTACCTCCAAGAATTCCCGCTCTTGGCAGTCGGTGCACGTCTCCCTTTTTCCTCTCCGGTGTCTCATTATTGAAATCAGACAGAGGGCTGTAACCTGATTTCTAAGAGAAGTAATTGATTTTTTCGTTCTCTTAAATGCTTTGCCGTCATTTTTCGAGGAAGGATGACAACTTTTCCCCAAAAAATAGTGGTCATTGAAGTTGTATTTCGAAGTTAGACTCGTGGATCTAATAAGTCTTGTAATGTATCGTCGTGCTTCCTGTTAGCAAAACTGTTCTACGAATCCGTTTCCTTTTTTTGAGGCGAAGCAGCGCATGCATGACCGAGACTTACCGCCCCCGGACGCAAGGGCGGGAGTGCCTCGGTGGTCGCCATGTGTTGGCTCTCAATTATTTGGTCGCATGAGAGTTGCACATTAAACTCTAACCACCAGCGAGTTTCTTCCTCCGTCCAGTTTGGATTTAATAAGCTTTCGTTTATTCTTTTGCCTTCCTCCGTCGTGACTGATGTGGTGCTGTACCTGACTCACGGAGAGGGGAGGGGGGGAGGAGGAGCACCAGACACTTCGTTAAGGATGCTTTCCTGCACCTTCCTCCTTTTCCTTGGCGTCAGATAGAGTAAAGAGAGCGATGGTAACTTGTTCTCACCTCGTCCTTCCTTTCCTTCAAAAGTTCCTCTTCCCTTCACTTTCCCTGTATCCTTTCCTCTTCACTCCTTTCCTCAGCAACACACCTTCCTTCTCTTTCTCCTCTCACGTTTTCTTCCTTCATTCCTCGTCCTTCTTCTTTCCCCAAACCTTTCCCGCCTCCGCTGTCTACTTCACCTGTAAATCTGCGGCAAAAATGTATCATCTGCCTACATAGTTTTGGTCCTCGTACAACTTTAACATTTTCCTGCGACGCGACGAGTGCGTGCACATGACGGAGTGTGTGCATGATAGGGCGTTTACGATACTGTGCACGTGACTTTCTTATAGCGACAGTCCTCTTTTTGCAGTGATTACAGTGTGTGTGTGTGTGTGTGTGTGTGTGTGTGTGTGTGTGTGTGTGTGTGTGTGTAGAAACAGGCATCTGGAAAGTGTAACAACTGTGAGGCAACATCGGCACGAGGGAAAGTACGTACAAAAAAATTGAAAGAGCCACAGAATATAATACAATGACATCAGTTGTTGTTGTTATTATTGTTATTATTATATTTAATACTGTTAATATTATTATTATTATTTTTGTTATTACCACTACTACAACTACTACTACCACTACTTATAATAATGCTAATACCACCACCACTACCACCACAACCGCCACCACCACCACCACCACCATCGTAATAGTTTACCATCGTAGCTTTTCTTTCTCTTTTTTTTTTCTAGCATCAACAACATTTAAGACGAGGCACATTTGCATATTCGCCGAAGTATCGTTGTATCCATTCGCGCTGGAGTCGAGCCGGAAGCCTTTCATCCGCCCAAAGCAAAAGATAAACGCTTTGTAAAGTTTGTATATTTTTATCTACCCTATACTTAACTGAGGCGCGGCGGGCGGTGTTCCATGTGGGCGAGGAGGAGGAAGGAGGAGGATGTCAGGCACTCTCTCTCTCTCTCTCTCTCTCTCTATGATCACTAAACATCCTGGTTTGTGTTATTTAATGAATAGGAAATGTGTGTGTGTGTGTGTGTGTGTGTGTGTGTGTGTGTGTTCAGATAGTGATTGATTGATTGTCTGCCTCGAGATGCTTTGATAGAATTATAAGAGTAATAGTAATGGGCAATGTCATTTATAGTTATCGTTATTCATACCGGTAAATGCACACACACACACACACACACACACACACACACACACACACACACACACACACACACACTCACAAATATCAAAAGGCTGTAAATCACACACACACAAAAACAACAACACACAATGCTAATAAAGGAAATAATGGTAACAACAACAATAACAACAACAACAACAACAATAATAACAATAATAATAATAGTAATAATAATAATGATAATAATGGCACTAATAATAATACGGACAAGGTTAGACATGAAAAAAATAAGTTAGAGCAGAATCAAGTCCATTGTTTCTCGTGTGTGTGGTGACGTTGACACGGGAAGGGTTGGTGGTGTGTGCTCGCTTGTGATTGGCTGATACCTCTGTGACATCACCGAAGAGCGTGACGTCACCAACAACAGCTGCAGAGGGAGAGGGAGGGAGAAAGAAAGAGAGAGAGAGTATGTGACGCAGCAAATTGTGTGTGACGTCACGATGGCTTCAATACATTACTCTCTCTCTCTCTCTCTCTCTCTCTCTCTCTCTCTCTCTCTCTCTCTCTCTCTCTCTAGATACTGAGAGAGAGAGAGAGAGAGAGAATAAGAGTAAGAATAATCAGGGAGCAAAACCTATCAAGTATTGACACTGAACACCAAATAAGAGCATTAAGGCACAAGTAGCGGTAATAGTGAAGGCTGAGGCGTAGCGGTGGCGGGAGTGGTGATGGTGAGCGAGGTGGTGGTCACAACGGTGAACCTATAATAATAATAATGGTGATCTTGAAGGTAAACAAAGAGCTAAGTCGTGCGGTAGGTCAGGAATAGTAGTAGTAGTAGTAGTGATAGTAGTAGTAGTAGTTGTTGTCGTGGTAGGCAGTAGATAGGGTTAAACGACACCTAGGCATTTACTCTCCTGATTACCTAGAGAGGGCAGGGAGGAGGGAGACCGAGGATTACGAAGGGAGAGAGGGACAGAGGGAGGGAGAGGCACGGGATAAGACCATATGGGGGGAGAAAGGAAGAGAGAGAGAGAGAGGGAGAAGGCCAGGTAGGGATGGAGGAAAGAGGGAGAAGGGAGAAGGCTGAAGGAAGGTGTAACAAGCGAAGGGAAGAGAGGACAAGGGAAGGGGGAATGAATCGTAAGGTTTATATTGGTGTGTATGAGTGTGTGTGTGTGTGTGTTAAGAAGAGATGGCCTGTTGCTCATGTGTTCTAGTGACACACACACACACACACACACACAGGGAACTTCAAATTCTCTCAACAGTTTCCCACAAATATTGGTCATCACTAACCTTCCTCCTCTTCTTCTTCTCTCTTCTCTCCTTTCCTCCCTTCTTCCCGTAACTCTCTCCCTCCCTGCCTCCGGTCTATATATATCGCGTGTAATTCATTCTCTCTCTCTCTCTCTCTCTCTCTCTCTCTCTCTCTCTCTCTCTCTCTCTCTCTCTCTCTCTCTCTCTCTCTCTCTCTCTCTCTCTCGTGTGATATTTATTCCTCTCTCTCTTTACTCCTCTTTCATCTTTCCCTTCCCTTCACCCTCTCTTGATTGTTCTTATCCGCCTCAATCTCTTCCACGTCGTTCCTATAGCTTCCCTCCCTCCTCTCTCTCTCTCTCTCTCTCTCTCTCTCTCTCTCTCTCTCTCTCTCTCTCTCTCTCTCTCTCTCTCTCTCTCTATATATAACAACATCGGCGTTAAGGTGGCGGCACACACACACACACACACACACACACACACACACACACACACACACACACACACACACACACACACACACACACCACGTTACATCACAGTACTTATATATTTCTAGAAGCACAATTTCAGTTCGTAGAAAATGCTTCGGAGAAAAAAACTTCGTGGGAAAAAGAAATAGGGAATGAACAAGCGGAAGGAGAGAAGAAAGAGTAGACTGAAAGGCGAAGGAGAGGAGGAGGAAGAGGAGGGATAGGGAGGAAGACACACAAGGTCACCACGAACGCTAATGACACGCCATAGAATAATTACCGGGCCTGCGTCATTATAATTATCATTGGTGATGTCTGTTACCTTCTCCTGCTCCTCGTCCTCTAGTCCTTGCCTGCCTTCTATCTACACTTAATTTCCAGGTTCCTCTCTCTCTCTCTCTCTCTCTCTCTCTCTCTCTCTCTCTCTCTCTCTCTCTCTCTCTCTCTCTCTCTCTCTCTCTGTACGCTCGGCTCTCTCTTACTCTCACCACTGCTGCCATTACCGTTCAGAACACGTTTTATGACTCTGCTCCAAACTTTGCTGACTTGTAGTGTCGACTTTCCCTAAGCGTTGATATCAACTTTTCGATCTAACAACCAGCAGCCGTCCCGCCGATGGTTCGCAGGCAGTTTGGTATTCCACTTGCTGTTATTTACCCTTTGTAAAGTCGCTACGTCCATTTGTTCAGCGGTGCCTTGCTATTCAAGCGCTGTGTGTGTGTGTGTGTGTGTGTGTGTGTGTGTGTGTGTGTGTGTGTGTGTTTATTAGTGTGGCGGTCTTAGGTTTGCTCTCTCTCTCTCTCTCTCTCTCTCTCTCTCTCTCTCTCTCTCTCTCTCTCTCTCTCTCTCTCTCTCTCTCTCTCTCTCTCTCTCTCTCTCGTGCGTCCTTCCTGCCATCTCTTCCCTTCTCGCTCTTCCTTCCTCCGCCAACCAGTCGCGTCGCTGAGAACTCTACGGGGGTAACTCGCCTCGGATCCCGGCCATTTTAAAGAGCTGGGGCTAATAACATTTGTGTTGGCATGACAACAGCACTGCCACCGCAAAGAGGACGACGCGCGATGCTGGGTCACGATAATTCTCACTCTTTCTTGGTTCATAATGGATTCGGGAGGTTCCGCTTCTTACTCTCCTCTCCTCTATTAGTGGAAGACTTTCAAAATTCCTCCCGGAAATGGCTGCTGGCGGGAGGGTTGGGGGAAGGAGTTCGGAGACACGGATTTTAGGGTGTTTGTGGGCGCGGGTTGAAGGGCGCGCGTCCTCCCTCTATTATTCACTGGAGTCATATCTCTTTCGCGCATCGACTCTCAGGATTATGATGCGAATCCTCGGACGGTGATCCCGGCGGCGGCCAGTGGGAGGCGCCGCCGCTGTCGACCCTTGGCAGGGATGCGTATGCGTCCCGAGATGATCCCTGGGCGGAGTAATTAAGCTCTGAGCAGTGATTGGGACGAGGGAGGGAGAGATCAGATTCATAAACTAAAAGAGGAAGTCGAGAGGGCTGGTATTCGCAGGCGTGCGGGGTTGCCTAAGGTTTCTCCTCAGTGGCGCCGCCTCAGCAACCTTTCCGAATATTCAATATGAAGTACGCGTTGGTGTTTTATTTAAGACCGTAACTTTGAGGAAGAGCGTGATTTCTTTGCAATCTTCATGTGGTAACTATGAACTTTCTGCCAGGTGGCCTCTCCCGGGGTGTTGTGTACAGTGGTGGTGGGCGGGCAAAAGGTGCGAGAGGCAAGCAAAGACGACGAGGAGTTATGGAAAATGGTTTTATCGATGATAACGTCACTTGAGGGAAGGACCCGAGTCAGCCGCCCAACCCCTCTGTCCCCTCACTTCATTGTGCCCCAAATCATGCTTTTTTTTTTTCGAGATGATGGTGCTCGGGGTTTGTGATGTTTTCTTCTCAGGATGATAAATAAAAGTTTCCCTCTTGTGGGCCTGGGAGCACTGGTGTCATCGGGTAGGGGGGTAGGAGGGGAGATTAGTAAGGGGAATGGGAGGCGTAGCTGGGGATTAGGAAGATGGCGAGGCGGGAGGAGGTGACGGATAATGTACCGAGTGGGGCCAGGAGCAGCCCTCTCCCGCCAGTCCACCGAGATGAATTAGTGGGACAGTGAAGTGCTGGCGGCCGGATGCTGCGGCGCTCTTTTCTCTGTGCCACGCTGTGCCAGAACCCGCAGTGCCATTAATTCCTTTGTAGCAGGAACAGGGAGTATCATGCTGTCTACCTCCTTTTTTCCGAGGCTGAAGAAGGGTTGGCACTAGCGAGGCGCAGTGTGAGGACGCGAGGAGCTGAAATTAGCCTTGTATGAATATTGGGGAGAAGGAAGACGAGGAAGAAGAGAAGGAGAACAAGGAGAAGGAGGAGGTCAAGTAGTGGTATGGTTCTTCAGTGCTTGCATCATCTCGGTGACCTCGTCCTTAATGTTCTTTCATATCCTCTTTCTCTCCCTCCTTTGGTCTTCAGTCTTCATATTCACTTATTAATCAATCCTTTTTCTCTTCGCATCTTCGGGCGTGGGGTCCTCTCCGCCGCTGCTGCAGAAGAAAGAGCGCTAGTTAGTTATAGTAAGAGGCTCTGGTTTATAATGTTCCTGGTAAGGGTCGAGCACCTGCCCAGACCGAAGCTTTACGGGTGTTGTAGATAAAGCAGCGGTAGTTTCTCCTCTGCCATCGATAAAAGAGTTCAGATTGGCGCGCCAGATGGTGTCACTCGGGTTGGTTTTACCGGGCTTATATATTATGCCTTGCCATGTCTTCTTGATTAAGGGCGACGACTCCAAAGGTTGTGTGTGTGTACATATATTACTGTGCTTCTAATGGGATGTGTTAAATGTGCCCTCATGTCTCTTGTATAAACTTAGCGATATGCGACGTAAGGTTATCCGAGTGGCGCTTATGTTTGGGCTTTGTTATGTTCTTCTTATGTTTTTCTTTTGTTCTCGTGCTGTTGAATATATCTCTCTTTATTTTAATTATACTGCTTCGTGTTTACTTCCTCTCCTTTCGATTTCTTTTTCATCTAAGATTTCCTATTTTTATTCAGACGCATTTTTTTTTTTTGTATTGTTATCATTCGTTCATTGTTCACACTATCGTTTCTTTGTTGTTTTATGTGTTATCACCTTCTTCTTCTATTTTTGTGTTTTTATCTTATTGTATCTCATGTATGTTACTTTTTTTATATTCTCTTCCTTTTCTGTTCATTTTCTTCTTGTCTTCTATAATTTACTTGTCGCTTTCTTTGTCCTCTTCCTTTTATACATCTTTTCTTCCTCTTATATCTCGTTCTTGTCGCTTCTTATATCTTCTTTTATTCTTTTCTTTCCTTTCTCCTGCATATCTTTTCTTGTCACTTTCTTTGTTTCTTCTCTTTTTATTCCTTTACCCGCTTCTCACATCCCGACTAGAGAGACACATGCTCATGATGAATAAATGAATAAATAAATAAATAAAAAAATGAATATAGATGCCCCTTGATCCATCTCGGTGACTGGACAAGTAAAGGTGGCTGCGATAAAGCATCAAGACGCAAGCACTTCATAACAGCGTTGTCTTATGTAGTGAATCAATAAAACTGCATGAAGGAAACAGCGGCGGGAGCAGGGCGAGTGTGGCGGTGGTGGCGTGCGTAGCGTCGTATCAACTTTAGGCTGATGAGAGCTGTTCGTCTTGGGGTTTTAGATAAAGGATTTATGTGTCTGACGTGAAGCATGATTAATCGATTAGATAACACGAGCGGTAGGTCGAATACAGCAAGGACGCTTTGGTATCTCAGTTGTGGCGTGTGCTCGATCGACTGACACTGTTATAAGGGAGCAACTGGAAATGAGTTTGGCGTCTTGATAAGTGTGTTGGTGCACAGATTTACCCTCCGCGCCTTACATCTAAAGGTGAGGCTAGCCGTTTTTCTGTGACACAGCTAAGGAAAAAGCACATACTCGCACGTAACTAATGTGTAAAGAGGATGAGGAAGGAAAGGAGGTGAATGGGTATAAAGAGAATAGACTCCGTGACCTTGCTTCAAGTTTGACCATTCGTCGCCGCGCTCATGATGTAACGAAAATGAGATCTTTAGATAGAAAGAGGCATTAGAACAGATTTCTGACGCAACCCGCTCTCTAAATTCCCTTGTCCTACATTGTTCCATTTCGCTGTTTCCGGCCCCTTAGTCAAACCGTCTTACTTACGGCGACCAGAACCGGTCTTCGGCATCACACCTGACGGGCCATAACACAACTGGTCCCTGTGATGGTTGCCGCGCCTGCCGTCACCTTAGAGGCATCAGCACCACGAGCACCACTCCCAGGCACCCGGAAGCCCAGACACCAAACACCGTCTACCTCCCAGCCACCCTTGCCCCTTCCCTCCTTCACACCCTCCCTTCCTCTCTGCCTCCCTTCCTCTCGTCCTTTAAAAGTATTCCACATTCTCGTGACTCCGTTCCTTCGCAGGTACTCATGTGGGTGTTATTCTTTCTCCCCCGCGTCAGTACTTCTTCCCTCGCCGAGCTATTTTCTTAAGTCATACGTCCCTGTGGCCTCACCCGCCTTTCTCTGAAGTAGTCAAACGATCCTCACTTTTTTCCCTACTCTTAGCCTGCCTCCCTTTACCCCCCATATCCCCTCCTCCCCTTTGCTTCCCTCCCACGACCTCTTCACGCCCCGCTCGTGGTTGTAACAGCGGCTGATTTATTGCCTGACGGTGCCGAGCTGCCGCCAGACTTTGGCCTACTGTGGTGGTCTTTTGTGAGTCAGCCCCTAGCGTTCCCTCCGGCCACCGCCCATACTTGTGATCAGTCTGGCAGGTGCAGGCAGATACACCCATGGAAGAGATCACAGAGAAATGCGATTCGTTGATAGTATGAGTCGATGTAGCGAGTTCTACAAGAAGTATTGATGGTGTATGAGGAGAAAGCCACGCTAGAAATATAAGCGTTACATCATGACATTAAGGTACGTCTCTTGTCACACGTGTTCATGTTATATCGTCATGTAAGAGGCGGGTTAAGAAGTAGTCATTTATAGTATTTATATCAATACTTATCCGATTTATTCGTGATTTCGTACATAAGTCACGTTAAGCCCTATAATATCTAAGTACTTAGAGAAAAACGTAGAGTTGTTTCACAATACTTAGGTGCTACGTGACAACACTGTGTTTTCCTTTGTTTAGAGGACACACTGATTGTATTACTGTTCCTTCTGCACAAGTATGAATATTAACCAACCGCTCTGTCACTTGGTCCTCTCACTTGGTGTCATTTCCCCCTTTCTCATCCACCGTTGCTCTGCCTTCCATCCGTTTATCCTCCGTGCCCCTGACCCCTTGACTAAACCGGACTGAGCAACTCGTATCAGCGGACGAAATCAGTGGCGCTCCGACCCGGCAGCCGGACGGGGCACACCTGGCTCAGAGCGGGGTTATGTAGGCAATACGATACTCCTGTCCGCCAGCCCGCCCGGTCCCCGCCGCGCCTCAACCCCTCCTCCCATTCCCGCCTGTGTTTGTTTCTTGCTCATTGTTGGGGGGAAGTGTTGTTGTCGTGGAGGCGGCAAGGGAGGAAGGCGATCTTGTTTTAAGCAGAATGGGCGAGAGGATCGTGGGCTGCCAGATGGCGATAATGTGTTCATTTCTCATTGTGTTAATGGGTTTTATCTTTGCTAATGTTAATTCAGTAGCCAGCTATGTATAGAAAGGATTACATAGGATTAGGTCAAGGTTTAGTTATTAGAATAAACTTTTATGTTTTATTGTTCCCATAGTGACTAACGCAACGTTTTTCCTGTCGCAGATGGTGCGTGGAGGTTAAGGGCTGTGACTAGTGGAGGCGCCGTGTCCGTGCCGCCATGCCCGGAGAGGAGCGGGGAGAGCAACCTCTGAAGGGATGCCCCCCGGCCACCCCACACCCTCCCGCTGACCCTCTCGACGACCCCAGCCGCCCTCAGCAACAACAAGCACCCCCAGAAATGAGTCCCGAGGACGCTCCCTCTACCTCCCCCCTGGCGGGCGAGGAGGGCCCCGGACCCATGCCTCAGCAGGGACCTAATGCCACCTCCTCGTCGTCGTCGGCACCGTCGTCGTCGCCCCCCGCGACGTTCAACCTGACGTGCATGACGTGCCATACACACTTTACGTCGGCGGAGCAGTACACGCGGCACCACTGCGTGGCCTCCTCCGCCACCCAGGACACGCTGAACGAGTCCTCCAGCGACGTAGAGAAATTTGATGGCAAAATCGTGTACAATCCTGACGGGTCGGCGTACATCATCGACTCGGAGGTGAGCGACGACGAGGGCGTGGCGGGGCTGGAGCTGCCGCGGCACGAGGGCTCCATCGTGGATTCCCCGCGACACCCTCTCTCCTCCACCGCAGCACCCACCATCCCCACCATCGCCAACGCCATATACGTCACCAAGAACCCCGCCTTCTATACCGCCCTATACGGTCAAACCTTCACCTCGCTAATCCAGGAAAACAAAGTTCCTGAAGTTCCCATTGTTCACAACTACAGGGTCTTTACCGTTGGTGATAAAGACAGTGAAAATGAATGTAAAGACAGTGATAGCAAAAATGATAGTTCCAGTGAGAAAACAAAACTTCCATTATTAGACTACTCGCAAGTTCCAATTAAACCTATATTGATGTGTTTTGTATGTAAGTTGTCTTTTGGATATGTTAGATCTTTTATGGCCCATGCGATGGGCGACCATAGTATAGTGCTCCTTGACGAGGAGAGAGAACTGCTGGCGGCCAAGAACGCCTCGGCCATCATCCAGTGCGCGGGTCGGGAGAAGGAGCCGCGAGTGTCGTTCCTAGAGCCAGTGACGCCTCCCGGTGCCAGCAGCGGCAGCGGCAGTGCAAACAACTGCAGCAGCAGCAGCGGCACCCAACACGGGGGCGCCCTGGCCACCCTGCTGCCCTCCGGGGCCCCCAGCGGCACCTCCCCCAGCCCGCAGCCCTCACCTGAGAAGGCTACGCACAACAACGACGCCCATCATGACACCACTGCTGAGGACGAGCGTAAAATGTCTGATTTTTATGATCTCGTCCGCCGACAGCAGGAACAGCACCAACAGCAACAGCAGCAGCTTCAGCAGCAGCAGCAACAACAACAACAGCAGCAGCAACAACAACAACAGCAACAGCAGCAGCAGCAACAACAACAACAACAGCAGCAACAACAGCAACAGCAACAACAGCAGCATCATCATCAGCAGCAGCAACAACATCAAGCACTGCGCGCTGACCCGTTCGCCACCCCTCATCCTGCCGCTGCACGAACACCAGATATCAGTCGGAAGTCACCCATTTCTGTTCTCGGCGCCAACGGGCGGGCTTCGTTGTCCCCTGTGACAACCATGTCACCCACGAGCTTTTCTCCCCTGCAGTCCCCTGTGGCACAGCTCACCGGCACCATCATTGGTGCCTGCCCAGAACATATGAATGGCCGGCCACAGGGCGTCACTTGCGACAAGTGTGACATGATCCTGCAACAATCTCGCCAGCTAAGTGGACAGATGGCCTTCATGCACTCCCGGAACTCATGCAAGACGTTGAAGTGTCCAAAATGCAATTGGCACTATAAGTACCAGGAGACGCTGGAGATCCACATGAAGGAGAAACACCCAGAGAATGAATCCACCTGCATCTACTGCCTCACCAACCAGGCACATCCTCGCCTCGCCCGCGGTGAGACCTACACCTGTGGCTACAAGCCGTACCGCTGCGAGGTCTGCAACTATTCCACCACCACCAAAGGCAACCTCTCCATACACATGCAGAGCGACAAACATCTCAACAATATGCAGGAGTTGCAAAATGGCGGGATGCCCAACATGGACGCCTCGCAGGCACTAACGTCTCAGCAACAGAGTCCCTCAGGGAGCATCTACTCGGCCCCCAAAACGCCTACTCCATCCACCACCCCGGCGCCCACGCAGCAACAAAAACCGAAGCCTGTCTGGCGCTGCGACGTCTGCAGCTACGAGACTAATGTTGCTCGGAATCTCCGTATCCACATGACCAGCGAGAAGCACACGCACAACATGATGGTGCTGCAGCAGAACGTCAAGCACATGCAGCAGCTGAGCGCCTTGCAAGGTGGGGGTGGAGGCGGAGGTGGGAGCCAGTTGGACACCATGGCCCTCCTTCAGTACGCCGGCAACCCTGCCGCAGCTGCCATGATGGCCAGCATGGGTGTTGGGGAAAAGCCACCCCTTCCAGAAGCAGCCATAGCTGACCTCGCTTATAACCAAGCACTCCTCATTCAGATGATGTCCGGGGGCCAAATGCCACCAGGTATGATGGGTCCAGGGGCACCAATGGGCCCAGGAGGACCTATGGGTCCGGGAAGTCACCATGGCCATGGCGGAGACCATCCTGGCCCGCACTTTGACATGGGCCTAAACCCCGAGTCACTGGAGCCGCCCCCGGAGCCTGTACCTGCCAACCCGCGCCACGCCTTCACCTGCTGCGTGTGTTCAGTCTTCTCCACTGACTCCCTGGACCAGCTCAACATGCACCTCCAGTTCGATCGTTCCAAAGTAAACGAAAACGATGTCTTGCTCGTGGTGGCGGGGAATTACATATGCAAGTTGTGCTCATACAAGACCAACCTGAAGGCCAACTTCCAGCTGCACTGCAAAACAGACAAGCACTTGCAGAAACTGCAGCACGTCAATCATATACTCGAAGGTGGCCCTCGCAACGAGTGGAAATTAAAGTTCCTGTCCAATACCACGCCGATGCACGTGCGCTGCAACCTGTGTGAATACTACACCAACAGTGTGCACAAGCTGCAGCTGCACGCCGCCCATCAGCGGCACGAGGTGCTCAACGTGCTGTTTCGTCATCTGTGTATGACGGAGCAGAACATGGCGGAGGACCGGCGGGTGTACACCTGCACACTCTGCAGCTTCAACACTCGCGCCAAGCTGCAAATGCTGCACCACATTCGCTCGATGCGTCACCTGCAGATGGAGCAATTGCACCAGATCCAGCGGCATGCAGAGGGCAAGGCGGGCACCCAGCAGGACATCGGCGATATATTCAAAGTAGAGGAAGCAGAGGAAGAGGGACGTCACACACCACCTGGTGAGTTTACTTCTTTCATTACACCCTAGAGATGGAGAGCAGCAGCCAATAGTTACACCAAGACATGTTGTTTATAAGTATTACTCTTATCAAATATAAAAAAAAAGAAAATGTTTCATAATTTACCTATGTTAAGATTAACGATAACAAATTATACCACTAAATTCTATCTAAATGCATCTGTTTGATATATTTGGAGTCTGCTATGCGCTGCCCTCTCCCAACTCTCACTAGATTAATGTGGCCTATAATATATGTATTATTTTATCACTTCATATATGTCAGGTTAGCTTTCATGTATTTTCAAGTCTATGCACTTACTAGGATAACTATAGTCACCTCTGTGACTAAGGCATCTAGTAACTGGAGTCCCTTCTTTGTTTAAAATCAGCTAGTCAACGATCATTGTTGAGAAAATTCTAGTCATAGCTATAACACAATATTTGTCCACGGATACATACTGATTCTTGCTGGGTACTCAAGGAAAAAGGGGTGAGAGAAAAGCGCCGGGAATACGTAAAGGGGCGGCGAGGGTGTCTATAGACTGGTGGGAGTGCTTGAGCGGCGCTGCCTGGCGAGGCAGACGGCGGCGGCTTTGCGTGCTTCCCACAGTAAGCGGCGTGCCACTCGCCTCGCTTCTATTATTTTAGGAGACGTGAGTACTGGGAGAGCTAGTACCTCGCTTTATTTATGGGCGCTTGCGCCGCCTGGGTGGAGGCGCCCTTACTGTGTGTGTGTGTATGTGTGTGTGTGTGTGTGTGTGTGTGTGTGTGTGTGTGTGTGTGTGTGTGTGTGTGTGTCTGTGTGTGCGTTACGTGCTACCGGGAGGGCTTAGGTGGGTTCAAGGGATGAATGAGAAGACAATAAAGCGTGAACTCATAAACCCGACGCGTCAGGGTCAGGCAGGGAAGGGGAAGGTCAGAGATGGTGACCGCTTCTCGCTCCTTGTTTCTCTTACTACTACTACTACTACTACTACTACTACTACTACTACTACTACTACTACTACCACCACCACTTCCACCACCACTACTACTACTACTACTACTACTACTACTACTACTACTGCTGCTGCTGCTGCTGCTGCTGCTGCTACTACTACTGCTGCTGCTGCTGCTGCTGCTGCTACTACTACCACTTCCACTACTACTACTACCACCACTACCACCGCTACTATTACTAAGACACTGCCAATGCATATTTCATCATTCCCGGGATTGTCTTGCCCTTTGTCATGTATTCACTATAATTTCGAATTCAACTTGTTAATGTTTTGTTGTATCAACGTGAAAGTTTACATCACTTGTCAATGTGTCTTTTTCCGTTTATCCTTCAGAGAATCACGCCGTACCTAAGTATCAATAATAAAAGATACAACAACAATAACAAGAACAATAATGATTATAAAATAATAATAATAATAATGATAATAATAATAGTAATAGTAATAATGATAATAGACCACAACACTACTCTTTTCCTTCATATATTCATTTCAAAGAAAACAAACAACTATATATACATTTAAAGTAAGTACATTCACTATAAGTGAGAGAGAGAGAGAGAGAGAGAGAGAGAGAGAGAGAGAGAGAGAGAGAGACGGACAAACAGACAAAAAAACAAGGGACGGTGTGCAGCGTTGGGCTAGACCTTCACCATAAACTATCGATCATCCCAATAGGTTTCGTTTTGTTCTTCCTTCCCTGCCTTGTCTCTCTCCCACTCACTTCACCCTCAAGCTGTTCGTCCTCTTCGTTTCTCCCTCCGCTCCCTTTACCTCCCTCTGACTCTCTCTCCTATGTCTGAGTGCCCCTTCCTTCTCCACTTTTTCTTCTTCCTCCTCCTCCTCCTCCTCCTCCTCCTCTTCCTCCTCCTCCTCCTCCTCCTCCTCCTCCTCCTCTTCCCGTGACGCGTTGTGGACGGTCACGGATGAGTTAATATTAAGATGTTGGTTCTGATTTATGACGTGAAAGCGAGAAATACTACCTTATTGCCTGCGTCTGTGTCATTACTCTACTTTTATGGCAGTTATTTTCTCACTATTTTTTATATTATTATTTTTTGTTATTGTTTGCGTCTCTTTTTATCCCTGTCTCTGTCTCCTGTTTTATTTTTGTTCGTTTTTTTTTTTTCTTATTCTTGATTTATTTCGATGTGGTCTGGTTTGGTTGATGGATTTTCATCTTTGTTTTTTTTTTGTTACTCCATTGTTTGTTATTTCTTTTTGCTTCTCCGATGGACAGTGTTGAAAAATAAGAAAGAAAAGGAAGTGTAAGTTCACTGTTGTCTTTACTGTCCCATAGGTTGCTTGTTTTGGCACTGTGTCTTTGTATCATTGCCATGTGATCTTCTGTGATGGGCCATGACCACCACCACCAACAACAACAACAACAACAACAACAACAACAACAACAACAATATTAAACTAAAGCAAACCAAACCTCACAAATAAATAATCACCACCACCACCACTGCCGCACACCGCACACACAAACCCACACCTCGCCTTCAGTCCTGAACTTCTGCCACAGTAATTCAATTAATACCTCCTGTGGGAAAGCCTTGACGGTCCGGTATGAGAGTAACAAAAGTGTGTAATTATCCAAAAAGAAGAAGCAGTCGATCACACGCGGCACGGAAACTCACGGTTTGCTGAGGCTGGCAATCACTCAGACACAAATTCGACCACTATTCTCTAAACTTCGAGCTTTTCTACCGTAACTTCCTGCTTCGTGTGGAAGGAAGGACACAAAGCGTACAAGTTTTCTTAATTTTTTACGGGGGAGTAATTTCACTGTTGGCACATAGCAATTATCTGTGTAGGTAAAAAAGAACACCAATAAGTATACACAGCTCTCCAGACAGGGCCAGGTGCCACTGCTGACTAATTAATAGCGGCAGTCGAAAGGTGTAAAAGAACTCGATAAATAATCAATGGTCGTCAATAATTTACAGGCGCAGGTTGAGGAGCCGCGAGGTGGCCATTCATTAAAGAACACGGTAATTAGTGGCCACAGAATAATTAACGACGCGGAGTTTTCGAAGGGGAGAAGTGTGAGGGGAGGAAAGGGCGCCGGTTTAGGGGGAGATAGCACTAGTTGTCAGTCTCTTTTTTCTGTTCAGCTTTTAAAACAGGCAATATGTACTCGCCTTTGTCTTTGTCTCGGGGGACATGTACTACTACCAGTACCAGGTATTTTTTTATCGAGAGTTTCAAAACTTTACTTGCTCTTCACTTGAATGTAAAAAATGTGTGAAGCATCCGCGCATTTATTTTTCTTTTCTGTCTTTTGTTATTGGTCGACACTGGAGACATTTAACAAATGTCTGTCAGTCTCTCTCTATCATTGACTTCTTTGGAATCTACGTCTCTTAGCAGTAATTGTATTTTGCCACATTTTATAATTCATTCACTTTGACGTAACAATACGAGAGAGAGAGAGAGAGAGAGAGAGAGAGAGAGAGAGAGAGAGAGAGAGAGAGAGAGAGATTAAACAAGTCGGCGACGGTCACCCTTTCCCCGAAGCTGACTCATCTCTCCCTTAATGTTCGGAAGCTGTTGGTAATTTGGTCCAGGAGGAGGAGATGGAGGAGGAGAGAGAAAAGAGGACTCCTTCCACACCATCGTCCTCCTTCTCCTCTTCCTCCTCCTGCTCCTCCTCTTCCTCCTCTGTTGTAAGCTGAAGTCGCCACGTTTCGAGTCATTAGCTAACCACGAGTCTGGAGTGCAAACAAGGGCTGGTTGGTGTTTGTTGTGCTAGGTCCTTACGGCTCGACCTGTGTTGACTTAGAAATTGTCGTTTAGCTTCACATTAACCTCCTTCTCCTCTTGCTCCTCTTTATCCTCCTCTTCTTCATCCTCTTTTTCCTCCTCCTCCTCCTCCTCTTCTTCTTTTCAAAGGGTCTTTTATCAATTGCCTTGTCTTTCTGTCTACTTTCTTTTGTTTCTTTACTCGATGTTGTCTTCTATGACGTATTTCTATTTTTACCTTTTATTTTCATCTACCTTTTCGTCGTCTTATTTTTTGTCTCTTCGTTGTTTATTCTGTTTTTTTCTTTTCTTTTTTAAGTCACTTTGTTTAATTTTTTTTTTTTTTGTGTGTGTTTACTTGATTGTGTGTTAGTGCGCACGTACTGCACACACACACACACACACACACACACACACACACACACACACACACACACACACACACACACACACACACACACACACACACACTCTCTCTCTCTCTCTCTCTCTCTCTCTCTCTCTCTCTCTCTCTCTCTCTCTCTCTCTCTCTCTCTCTCTCTCTCTCATCCTCCCTTCCTCACCTCCGCGCCTCAATAGCACCTCAATACAATACACCTGGCCGTCCCTCCACAGGTACTCAAGGAACTCGCACCTGCAGCGTGACATAATACCATAAATCTATTAAAAATCTACTGTAGTTCACGACTGTGTGATGTTGCTCTCCAGAATCTGATGAAATGTCACATGATAATTGTTTCTGCCTTTTATTTTATTTTTTTCCCCCACTCCGTAAAGGTCGACATAATTATCTTGACCTGAAGCCGAGCGCACACCGAGTCGAAGCCGTTGAAAATCACAATTATGTTGATTATCCGCCGCCTGGTGATGTGGAGGTGGGTGGAGTCACGGGCCAGGGAGAGGGAAGGGGAGGGGAAGGTGGAGTCGATGGAGGTGGGGTTTGGATGGTATACAGAGAGAAAGGGAGAGACGCCACACACGTAAATTTAGTCACATAATTCCCAATCACATGAATAACAGTACATTATTCCTAAGCCTTCTCGTGTGTAGTGTGAGTGGCGACGTAGCGTTACCGAGACAGAGTATGTAGGCACATCACACACGCAGCACATTGGCGGACACATGTAAATCACTGGCTTGCATGTCTGGCGTTGCAACATTTCTCCCGCGTCGCTCCGTTGTGTTCCCGCTGTTCATAGTGTAGCTCAGCCTCAATTTTTTGCTTTTGTTCTTTTGCTTCACGTCTCCGTTGCGGCGTGGAGCCCCTGACCTCATCCCACCCTTCCGTCAGTGGCGTGAAACAAATGCCGTTTGATTGTTTCCTTAACTAGCTGGGCCTTGCGGTCTGAGGAGGGAATTAGGGGCATGAGAAAGGTGTCGGATTCTATGTACTTCCCGGCCATTGATCGTCAATTGTTCGCGCCGCAGGATCGCGCAACTTACAGTTCTCACCCTAATGGCCTCTTTACGCAAGGCTTGTCGAGGAAATGAATTAAAGAGAAAATCACCTTGTGTGCTGAAGCAATTTCGAGCGTTCGGTAGGCACTTTAATGACGGCAAGAGGCAATTAGCTGGAGGCATTAATCAAAAGGTAGTAAAGTGGCGCGCCGCGACAGCCCCTCGTCCTCGCTTCGTCGGGGATGAAGCAGCGAGGTGACACACAAGAGGCTCCTTGTCGCTCTCTCCTCATCTAGCGGTCGGTGTCTCCGGGTTCATGTAGGTGGTGGTGGTGTTGGTGGTGATTGTTTTCCCCTCTCCTTTCTCTTCCTCCTTCCCTCCCCATCCATCACACCTGCACACTTCCTTCACTTGTCTTTCCTTTCAGTCGTGTCAGCCATTCCGTTGTATTGCATTCTTTTCTACACCACCAGTAATATTTAATAAACATTTCTTGAAATCCTTAGAGACGATGAGAGAGAGAGAGAGAGAGAGAGAGAGAGAGAGAGGAGGGAGGATGAGTGAGGGGAGGGAGGATGAGTGATAACCTTTGAGAATGATCTGCTTCTTGATGAGGTGCTTCTGTTATCTTCGTCTTTCCAGTAAGATGACCGCCTCTTAGGGGTGTCCAGTCGCTCTTCTTCAAGTACTAGCAATTTTTCTGAACGAACGTCTGAACGAGTACATGGACAGAAGGAAGATAATTAGTGTGGTGAATGAGAAGGAGACACAGACTTAAGGAGAAAGAGGAGAAGGAGGAGGAGGTAGCCCCGATCGTTACAGTTACAGAAAAGCTTTCATGAGTCGTCAAGTCTTAAAGGATACAGAGGCAAAGAATGAGTCTACGTAAGGAGAGGGGTAGAGAGTTTTATGCCGGATAATTAAGTCCACTCCTCCCCGTACCAGGCAAGCAGGAAATGGACATAAAAACAGTCTTCTGCTCAGCTGGACGCTAATTCTGCCGTCCGCTCAGCTGAAGGTTAGCTTGTCAATGAGAGACACTAATTGGTAAACTTGCCTTCCCCCTTAAATATTTCCGGAGCCGATACTTAGTAAAGTGAGCAACCTTTGTATATTTCATGGCTCCTCCCTCCTCCCTCGCTCTCCCTTTCTCCAGCTCATCCATCTCCGACCCTTTTCTCTTTTTTTTCTCTGTGCACTGATTAATCCCAGAGTTTGTCACTAGTGCTAGCTCGGCTTAAAGCGTGTTAAACTCTCTTCACAAACCAGATAAAGCGAGAACCCCCAAAGGTTACAAGAGGGTCAAGTGGGAATCTGCGTTGGTGGGGATGTTCTAAGCTCCTCCCCGCATCATATTCACTTTTATAATGGGCATCTCAGCACGTCCTAATGTCGCCGAAGAGATAAACTTGCCTTTCAGTGAGCAGTTCATGTCGAGGATGTCCATTATGAGCACTTACACCCACTCTTACGTAAGCAAATAGATGCAAAGAGCTGGAATTGGTCCAAATTAGTGGTGATTAGAACCTCTATGGCTCCCCGTGTGTCCTTGCCTTGAGGTGTTGCAGAATGTCTGTTTTTTTTTTTTTTTTTCTTTCTTTCTTTCTTTCGTTCCTATTTCTTCGTCTTCTGTGCACCGCGTCGCACGTCCTGCCCGCATACCGTCGCCCTGAATCATGCCATCATCTTACCCAAGTCTGCAATTATCGAATCATTCCACTGTATTACCACCAACTTCACAATTGGTCTAATCCTATGTCACCACCACCACCACCACTGCCACAACCATCACTCTTGCCACCCCCACCTCCACCTCCACTACTTGTATGCCTCCTCCACTAATACCTCCAAGCATCACAAATATCATCACCATCTCCTCCTCCACCACCACCACCACCACCACCACCAAGTTGAAACGCGGTCATCGACACACACACACACACACACACACACACACACACACACACACACACACACACACACACACACACACACACACACACACACACCTCCCCCTCCCTACACCCTCTCTACCAGCATAAGGGGACGTGGTCGGCGCTCGCACCGTCACGCCCTCATTTCTCATAGTTGTGAGGTGGCTGCGGGTCCTCCCGGTCTGATCTCATTACCACTCATTAGGCGAGATTACTGGCTGCCCGTCCACCCCCTGCCGCTGCCGCCTGCTCCCCCCTCACCCTCGCTTCTTCTCCACCCTATGGTTTTGCTATTGGCTTTAGTTTACTCTTGTTCTCCTTTTCCTTCTGCAGAGATTTCTCATCATTCGCTTCTTCCTCTTTCTTCTCCTTCTCCTCGTCCTCTTATTCTTGTTCCTCCTCCTCCTCTTCCTTCACCACCTCATCTCCCCTGCTCTGGTCCTCATTCCCCTCATCATCCACTTCTTTGTGTTATAATCAACATTTATTTATATCTTCTTTTCATACGAATCATTCTTCTTGTAACATTCATCATCATCACCGTCATCATCGTCATTATCATCATCAACATCATCATCATCATCATCATCATCATCATCATCATCATCATCAACGCTGGTTAACTGTCATCCTCTCTTTCTTCTGTGCCCTCGACCCTCCGCAGCTAAATCTGCTTTTCACATTAACTTTATCATTGTCGTTCCGCATTTTGGTGTAATTATGTCGCGTCGCTCACTCGTACACTCCGTTCCTGCTGCCACTGCCGCCTGTGTTGCTCTTGTTGTTGTTGTTGTTGTTGTTGTTGCTCCTGCTTGGCGGCGAGCGGTGGAGCAGCGGCGGTCACCACGGATGTCCTGTTATTGTGCCACCACCACCCTGACCACCAAGGACCTGCCTATTTCACACCTCTCAGGGCGCCTCACTTACTACCACGGGTTCCTCTGCCTCTTGCTTATCGTCTCTATACACCCTGTACGAGGCGCCAAAACACATGAAATTGTCCCTACAGCACGCGCTCCTTCCTCTCCTTCTTTCGTGATTACCCTTGTACAGTTCATGCCTCCTCCTCCTCCTCCTCCTCCTCCTCCTCCTCCTCCTCCTCCTCCTCCTCCTCCTCCTCCTCCTCCTCCTCCCCCCATTCCACTACTAAACAAATCTGACCCTCTCGACCCCGAGGCTGCCAGTACCACCAGCAGCAGTAGAAACAGTAAGCTCCTCCTCTTTCTTCTCCTCCTCCTCCTCCTCCTCCTCCTCCTCCTCCTCCTCCTCCTCCTTTCTTCCTCTTTCTCTCAATACATCCTTTGCTTCTATTCTCTTTCTTTTGTTATTGTATATTTATTTCTCTGGTATACTTTTCATCTTTTCACTTGGTATTTTTACTTTATCTTCGTACTTTCACCATCTCTTTTGTTTAGATTTTGTCTTGTACATGATTTTTCTCTCTTTCTCTCCCTTCTTTCATCACGATATCCACTTTTCCTCGTCTTTCGTTTTTTTTTTTCCAAATCCTCTTTCATTTCATTACTATTACTCCCAATCCTTTTCCTCCCACTCCTCTTTTTCTCCTCCTTTCCTTCTCCACTCTGAGCCTCTAAAGACTTTGTGCCTCCCTTCTCTCCTTCCTCTCCGTACCTTCCCTTGTCCTTCCTCTCTCTTTTCCGCCCCCTCCTTTTCTCCCTCTTCTTCCCTCTCCTTCTCTACTCCTGACAACTCCTTATCTCCAGCAGCCAGAGAGAAGCTTCAGCCACTAATTTAGACTCTGGGCCCAAGTCCTTCCAGCGATTAAACCCACCAAGGACATATCACTTAATATCCTCATGATTACAATTGCCCGAATCGTCCGTGGTGGCGCCGGTCCGTTCCCTCCCTCCCCGTCCCCCCATGTCTCTCCTTCCCTTCTGTCCTCTCTCTCCCTCTCCACCTCTCCCAGACTACCTCTCTGTCTCTCTCCTTCTCCTCCATGTTGAGTGCCCCCTTTCGCCTACTGCTTTTGGCTGTTGTCGCGTTTCATTCTGTATTCTTAAATTTTTCGCGTGGTGTGCAACGGCTAGTGAGCGGGCGAGACGCTGTGTCTGGCCTGCGGGATAACGCTGCGTGTAGAGTCTCTTGTTTATGTTATTATCCCTGTACCTGATCCTCTTGGTGACGAGGGGGAACTCTTCTCGATCTCCTCCTCCTCCTCCTCCTCCTCCTCCTCCTCCTCTCCTCCTCCTCCTCCTCCTCCTCCCAGCTGATTCTGTTTGGTAATTGGAGTGATACTCGAAACTGGGTGCTTCAGACTGTACATTATGTTGTATTAGGGAGAAGCTGAGGACACTTTGTTGGGTTACTGCTCAGTCTTGATTGGTGCAGCAGCCAGGGAGCGACTCACTTTAATGGCAGTACTTGGTGTGTGTGTCATGGAGAGTAACTTATAAATGATAGGGTTAAAGTTACTGCTCACAGACAGTTACGGTTTACAGTGTGATAGTTGCTTTCGCCATTTTGATGTTTATAAAGTAAATCTCGACGTGGAAATCGGTTTAAGGAAAATCGGTATTTCTTCCTTGACAAGATGAAAGAAGGCTTGTGTAGGGAAGGTTTATATGGTTTCTTGGAGTGCCTCAGCTTTCTTTCAGGATAAAGCGAGGCGTAAGGTTCAAGGCCGTGGCTGTGGAGGGGCGGCGGAGGGGTGAGAAAAGATGTTCCGGTGGAGAATTAGGGCGGGGAGAGCGCGTTCCTAAGGCCTCTCCTGCTGTCGGTGCTATTGAGTACCTCGCCGCGGCACCAGTTACTTCACTTCAAGTATTACTCTGAGAAGCTCCTCAGTACACGCGTGCAAGGTTGTTTACCAATTGCCACGCCGCTGTGTGCGTGATAATGAGGTAGAGATGCAGATGTATAAATCTTGTTCATTTAGATAATCTCAGTGGCGTCTTTGGGGAAGGTTTGTCCCCCTTTCTTCGCTGTTATTTATAGTCGGCGGGGTCTGGAGGCGTCTTTGTGGTCCCCCGATTGGCCGTGACGGGTTGATGAGCGTCCCCGTGGCCGCTCCTTGCGTTGCGCCACCCACCGGCCACTCCGCCACGCCCGCCACTCGCACCCAACAACATAAACGGCTACAACATTGAAGCTTCTGTGTCACCCCGTCTGGCGCCGCTATTCAGCCCTTGTTCTCAGTTATCTGTACCCGAGAGGTCACCTAAAGTGCTCTTCATTCCTTCTTTAAATGATGAGTTTAGCGCGCAATAACGACAGGCGTCTGTTAGCTTAGTGTTGCCTCAAGAAGGATCATAGACTTAGACCTCCGTGATCTTGTGCCTTCGGTGTGTCATGCAGCCCTGTGTCTCGGCTTAAAGCGATCGTTTCAACTTGTAAGAATTGGCACATGCTCTTGCCTCTGCACTTTGTATAGGCCAAACCATCTCTAGTTATCCATTCTTATTGCTTTTGCGCTCAATAGAAGCGGATGCCATCATGCACGATATTTATGAGGCTGTTAAGAGTGTTAGCTTCGATCTGAGCGGCGAAGACTAGTGTTGAGTGAGGGGACCGACACGTTTCCCAGTGCAGCTTGACTTTGCAGCCGGTGAATCCTTAGAGCAGTGGGCGCTAATCCTCCTAATTGTTAATCCTCCTCCGTGTCGCGCATATTAGCGTAGAAGGGGAAGACATTTACGACAGACCCATACCTGGAACTCTTACTGGCTTTGATGAGGCCAAAGCCAATACCAGGAAGCCCTGCAAGCACTAGGGAAAATACGTCATTGTTTCATGTCTTTTCCAATGTTCACTATTTTTTTTTCAGAACTCTTCACTTCAACCCGGCGGTGTATTCCGCTTTCACAACATAGTTACTTGGCATTAAGTTTCAGCTGAGCTCTAACATTGCTTGGTTTTCTCTTTACTATGGCAAGGCTTGCATAACAAACTATATTTTCTGTAGGGATTTTATCGAACGAACTTTAGGACTCGGATCCCATGTTGTTATCTGGTGGTGTGGGTGGCGGCGTCGGGGCCTTAATGAGCGTGGATGGTTCCGTGCCGCGGTAAGGCTCTAAGCTGGCTCGCGTAATGTCATTTAGGTCATTAGCCGGTGCAGGAAGTGACCAGAAGCCATTCGGTCAGGGTTCGCCCCTCAGTTGGTTTGTGAGAGTCGCTGGTGTAGGGCGTGAGGGTGGCTGGCCGCACTGCCACCGCCTCCACCCAACGCCGCCCGAGGGAGGAACCACTGTGACTTGTGTGGATGGTGGGAGTGAGGACGTTCTTGTGATTGGTGTCGTTGTCTGTTAGCGCTGAATGGTGATATATTGCTCTCCGTCTTCATTCACGCCAAACATTATTAATTGAAAGAAACAGTGACTCTCTGGCTTTGGTTATGTGAATTGTCCCTGTGAAGTGTGTGGCAAGCGTTAGTGACGTGACCATTCCTGTGGGAAGAATCGGCGCCATGAGAGTTAAGACCGTCTCTCGCCGTTATGTCCAAGGTAACGCCTTTACGGACTTGTGCTTTGCGCGTCTTTTTTTTTTTTTTTTTTTTTTGTAACCTTATGTTTGACGTTTGTACCACACATCGAGGACAAAGCTGTGGCCTCCTGCGTTTTACAGTCGCGTTTCGCGTTTTTAATGACAATTAATGTGAGGGTTAAAAGAAAATAGCAAATATAGATGAATTTAGAAAAAAAAACATCTCTTTAATTAGTTTTTTTCTCTGTCTTTTCAGAGGAGACGAAAGAAGAACATACAGGTCGCACACCTGACCAAGTGCACGCCTGTCCTTGCTGCCACTTCACTTGCGACTCGGAAGCAGCCTTGCAGCAGCACGTGTCAGGGGAGCATGGCGGAGAGAAGAAAGCGGGCTTGAGGTGCCCGCTGTGCGAGGAGGCTTGCCTGGACATGGCTGCTCTCGAGAAGCACGCTATCAACATCCACTCTGCCAATCCTGAAGGCCTGCAGCGCCTCATGCTGCTTGTGAAGCTCAGCGATGCCTCAAATAAAGCCGACGAAGAGGACGAACAACAACCGAATCAGAGTGAACAGAATCAGAGGGTGCAGGAATCGATGAATCAGCGGCAGTCAATCAAGCAGGAAGAGAGCCATGCGTCAAGTGGTGCAGGTAAGCGAGTTGAGGAGCGGGGCGCGAGCCGGGAGCAGGAGGAGTGTGGTGTGTGTGGGCTGGCCTGTTCCTCCATCGACGAGTTAGTGACCCACCAAATGGCCGTGGGTCACACTCCCATCGCTGAGACCCCACGCGGTCCTGGTTACTTATGCTGGAAAAAAGGCTGCAACCAGTATTTTCCCTCAGCCCAGGCGCTGCATAGTCACTTCCGGGAGATCCATGGGGCCGCCCCTCAGCCCTCAGTGGCAGTATCAGAGCGCCATGTTTACAAGTACCGCTGCCAGCAGTGTTCACTCGCGTTTAAGACTGTTGAGAAACTGCAACTGCACGCTCAGTACCATGCCATCCGAGACGCTACCAAGTGTTTGCTGTGTCACAGAAACTTTCGTTCTTTGGCGGCGCTGCAGAAACATGTCATCTCTGATCACCCCGAGTTGACAGCTGCAGAGCGGCAGCAGTTTCAAGCGTCCATCGTCGGGGCTCCTGTAGGGGCAGGTGCAGGGCCAGTTCTTGACCCCAACACCACAGCGCTGCTCCGCCAGGAGTCAAACAAGGGAGACGAAATTGAGGAGGTAGCACGAGGGCCAGAGGAAGCGCCTCTCCCGCCACAGCAGCAGGCTATCGAAGATTACCTCAACTCTGACACAATGGCGCTGGACAACTACTGCGACCCGGCAAGACGCTACAAGTGTCACCGGTGCCGCGTGGCCTTCACCAGGCAAAGCTACCTCACCGCACACCAAAAGACATTGCTTCACCGCCGCGGTGAGAAACTTACTTATCCAATGGAGAAATACCTCGATCCTAATAGACCTTATAAATGTGACGTCTGTAAAGAATCATTTACGCAGAAAAATATTTTATTGGTGCACTATAATTCTGTAAGTCATTTGCACAAGCTTAAAAAAGCAATGCAAGATAAAGAGACCAAAGCATCTTATAGTAACAATATCCAGACCCAGTCTGAGGCAAGTAGCTCTGAGGAGAGAACCCACCCCAAGGGGGACGGCCAAGCCGGTCCCCCGCGAACCCCCTCCACCAGCGAGGAGGAGGAACGCAACAAACCGTACAGGTGTCACGTGTGTCGCGTAGCGTATTCCCAACAGTCCACCCTCGATATCCACCTCCGCTCTGTGCTCCATCAGACTCGTTCTGCCCGTCTCTCAGAGTTTCTTCCCACCAACACGTACCTTGATCCCCAACGCCCACTTGCTGATCAGCAATCCCCTCCCACTTCCACCTCACAACCTTCATCAACCCCCCAGCAAGAGACACGCACCTCTTGTTCTCCCTCTAACTCCCAGAGCACTCCCTCCGTGTCACACCGACAGAGTGTTTCTCCCTCCGGTAGTGGCGGCAGCGTCCAGGGAAGCTGCGGGCGCTGTGGTTGCGTATGGAACACAATGGAGCAGGCTGCACAGCATGCTTTGCTGTGCAGCCTTCTTCCCCCCAACATGAACTTCCCTTCGCAAGCCAGCAACAATAACAGTAGCAACATAAGTCCGTCAGCTACCCTGGACGCCGCCTGGGCCGCGTTTTGTGGCGCCTCCCTCCTGCTCCCGACTCAGCCCCACGATCGCTCTCTCTCTCCATCTGAATGTTCCATAGAATCTCTCTCTACCTCTAGAGTCACTGTACCTTTCAGAAAGTCTTCACGCCTACACAAGCACTTATTAGAGAGCTTTGGCTTTGATCTAGTTGTTCATTATATTGAAAATCAGCAACCTTGTCCTTCAAAAGACCCTGATGAAGGGGCTTCTGAGGACCCTAAAGACAAACCCAATTCTAGCTTACCTGAATTAAGTAAATCTAAATGTCCTAAATGTTTTAAAAAGTTTTCTAGTGTATGGGTTTTAAAAGCCCACTTAGAAGAAATCCACCAGTCTTATGTACCTTTTGATATACTTAAGAAATTCTCTGATGAGTACCGTAAAGAGTACAACACTAGTCGGCACTGCTCTAGCAGCGATCCCTCTGCTCTTACAGATGAGGAGCGAGGCCGGGACGCGGAGGTCGTCCAGGGGGGAGAGAAGGGGACTTCAGATGAGAGAGAGAAAGAGGCAGAGTCAGGCAGCAGGAACGACGCCGCGGCCACGCCCACCTCTCGTGCCACGCCCACACCTGGTGCTACGCCCACCTCCACTGCCTTCACCTCCTCCGCTGCTGATCACCAGGGTATGAATGTGCCGCCTCAAGTGGCTGAGATGGCAGCTGCACTGAATGCTTTGACTGCTGCACAAATGCAACAAATGCAGTTCAATCCCATGATGATGGCAGGGCTGGGGCTGGCGGCGGGACTGCCCCTGCCACTCAACCCCTTGGCTGCCATGAACCTCCATCCCCCGTTGGCCCCCATGCTGCCTCCACACATGTTCGACCCCATGGCCATGGCCTCCATGCAGCAGCAGCAGGGGCCACCGACCTCAGGCCCGGGCCCTGTACCTAACGAACCTCTGTATCTCAAGCAGCAACAGCATCAGATGTTTCAGCAGCAGCAGCAGCAGCAACAACAACAACAGGCAGCTGCGGCTGCAGCTGCTGCAGCTGCTGCTGCCGCTGCTGCTGCTCAACAGAAGAGGGCCAGAACGAGAATTACAGACGACCAGCTGAAGATTCTGCGTGGCCACTTTGACATCAACAACTCCCCCACGGAGGAGCAGATCAACGAGATGGCGAAACAGAGTGGGCTGCCTCCCAAGGTAATTAAGCACTGGTTCCGCAACACACTCTTCAAGGAGCGACAACGCAGCAAAGACTCGCCATATAACTTTAGCATCCCGCCGTCCACCACGCTTAACCTGGAGGAGTACGAAAAGACAGGTGAGGCCAAGGTGATGCCGCTCAACCCGGAAGAGGCTCGCGAGATAGTAGCAATCAACAGCACGCGAGAGGAAGAGAGAGCTGCGGAGCACGTAATCAAGGAAGAGCAGGCCTCTGACCGCATCGCAGCCGTGTCCCCGCACAACAAAGTTCCTAGTCTTAATCAAGACAATAGCCGAGTACAAGAAAAGAATGGGGATGGCTTAGGTGGGTCAACGGATCTTGCTAACCAACAGCAGCTCCATTCACAGCAGCTCCCAGCGCCGCCGCAACAGTCGGAGAAGCACCAGCTGGACCAGAAGCCTCTGCTGCCGCCACACCATCCCCAGCAGCAGCAACACCCCCAGCAGCAGCCGCAGGTGAGCAGTGGACCTCAGTTGGTATCCTCGGCGTCATCATCCCCTCTGGGATTGACAGCCACCTCATCGTTCTCGAGTCTCACCTCTCCACAGTCGTCATTGTCGCTCACCTCACTCATTACCTCTCAGTTCGAGACCAATCCCATGCTGGCCCACAAGCTGCCTCACACACCACCCACAGTTCCTAGTTCTGGCCTTATACCCCCGAGCTCAGGTGTGAGCCCCACGCCGCCCCATCTGTCCTTCCCAACAACGCCGCTCTCCAATCCCCACACACCTACTTCTTCCTCCTCCGGGTCAGGCAAGAGAGCCAACCGCACCCGTTTCACCGACTACCAGATCAAGGTGCTACAAGAGTTCTTCGAGAACAACGCGTACCCAAAGGACGATGATTTAGAGTACTTGTCCAAGCTGCTCAACCTCTCCCCGCGCGTCATTGTCGTGTGGTTCCAAAACGCCCGTCAGAAGGCACGCAAGGTGTATGAGAATCAGCCGCCCCTCGATCCCAATGATGAGGGCGCGGGAAGGTTCACGCGGACGCCTGGCCTCAACTATCAGTGTAAGAAGTGCTTGCTTGTCTTCCAGAGGTACTATGAGCTTATCAGACACCAGAAGACTCATTGCTTCAAGGAAGAAGATGCAAAGCGCTCTGCTCAGGCCCAAGCAGCGGCGGCCCAAGCGGCAGCTCTCTATAATGATGAAAACTCCAACCACTCCAGCATCACCGACTCGTCTCAGCAGTCAGGTGGACTAGATAACAAAAGCACGGAGAGCACCTTGCAGTGTGATAAATGCAGCCTGGTCTTCAACAGGTTTGAGCAGTGGCGTGAACACCAAATTGTTCACCTCATGAATCCCGCTTTGTTTCTAAACAAAGGTGCTGAATCTCCATTTACTAACCTACAACAACAGCAGCAGTCACAGCCTTCACAACAACAGCACCAGCCGCCCACCTCCGTCCCCCAGCCTCAACCCAGTCCCCTCCTTCCCCCTGCCTCCCCTCTCAAGCGCAAGGCTGAGGAGAGCGAAGATGAGAGGGAAAGTATGGCCGGGACGAATGAGGGCCAGAGGGACAAGCGGCTGCGCACCACCATCCTGCCGGAACAGCTGGACTACCTCTACCAGAAGTACCAGATGGAGGCCAACCCTTCGAGGAAGATGCTTGAGACCATCGCTCAGGAGGTGGGTCTCAAGAAGAGGGTCGTCCAAGTCTGGTTCCAGAATACTCGAGCGAGAGAAAGAAAAGGTCAGTTTAGAGCTCATGCACAAGTGATAAACAAAAAATGTCCTTTCTGTCCTGCTATCTTTAAAGTCAAGTCAGCTCTTGAATCGCACCTTTCTACTAAGCACGCGGATCAGTACTCTAAGGGAGATGTGGACATTGATGCACTGCCTGATGTAGAAGACTCTGGTGTTGGGAACTTCGGCCTGTCTTCAACTCCTTCTGCAACTCCAACCTCTCAAGTGATGCACTCTTCTCTCTTCTCCTCCCCAGAAGTTCCGGAAGACTCGATAGCCATGTACCACGAGGAGGCAATGCGGCGTTACCTGAATGATGTCACCTTGTCCTCAGACGGTACCAGGCGGGAAGGTGAGAGTCCACTTGACCTAAGTAAACCTCTAGACTTGGTGCGGCCGTTGGGGTTTGACTCATCTCTCTTGGAAACAACTAACGAGCACATTGATGATCATTCAGATGAGGACAGTTATCATCTATATATTTCTGAACAAGATGAGGGAGATACGGGATTAAACTCTCACGAGAGTAATCCTACTTCACCAGCGTCCTCCACTACCAGTCCGGCCAACAAACAACCCGGGCAACTGCAAAACACACCCAGCAAGCGATTCCGCACCCAGATGTCGGCCATTCAAGTCAAGATCATGAAAAGTGTGTTCCAGGATTACAAAACACCCACGATGGCCGAGTGTGAGTTGCTGGGGCGGGAGATAGGACTGGTCAAGCGAGTGGTACAGGTGTGGTTCCAGAACGCGCGAGCGAAGGAAAAGAAAGCCAAGCTGGCGCTGCAGAAGATGCTTGGCACGGAGCCCGAGACGCCAAAGCCCCCGGAGGAGTGCAAAGTGTGTAATTTTAAGTACAGTCATAAGTACTCTATTCAGGACCATTTGTTTACACGCTCACATATCGAAAACATGAAAATGTTTCTGGAAAAGGTGAAGGACGAGAGCGACTCGGCAGGCATGAACACCAGCCTCAGTTCCATGTCAGTCGACGTCGACCGGCCGCCCGCGTCCATGACGCCTGCGGCTGGCCTGGCGCACCAGCTGCAGATGGCACAGCATCTAATGGCGCTTGGGTCCCCTCCCTCTGCTGTCTGTGGTGCTGCCGGCGAAGATAAGAAGGGCGGCCCTGGCGGCAGCAGCACCGACGACCTGAGTCGCCTGCAGCTGCTGCAGCAGATGTACCAGCAGATGGGTCTCGGGGGGCTGCAGGGGGCGCCGCACCCACTCCTTCAGCACGCCATGATGGCCGGCGCCGGTGAGTAGCGGTCCCCCTCCCTCCCACTACTGTCCGCACCCGCTGCCCGTCCCGCCCGCACACCACCCAGCGCCGCCCGCACGTTACCCTACCCCGCTCCCCCCGGCCACGCCTGTCAGGGGACCACTACTCCTACACCTGCTCACGCTCACTGCGCCCCCGCCACCCAGGCTCGGCCATGCTGGCCCGCCGTTAATATCATTGGGCCCGTCTGGCTAGCGAGCAGCAGCAGCAGCAGCAGACCCCAGGCAGGCCTGGCCGGGGCGAGCGTCAGTGTAGCTTGGTCCTGTCACGCTTTATCCTCCCTGGCAGCGTCACGCTTGTCGGTGTTGCTGCTGCTGGACCATCCTGTGTTCCATCTCGCTTGTGCGGACCCGCCTGTAATCTCCCGTGTATGTCTCAAGCCCAGGCCCTGGTCGCGCGGGAACACGAAAGTGGTATACGTGTCCCTGGAGAGACGAGTCTGTTGCTTAATGTGTGTTGGTTGATGTTTAACTGATGGCAATTTTTTGCAAAGTTACGAAAGTTCCGGATATCAGGCCTTACTCTGAGTCTGAGGCCTTACAAGCTTCACTAGAGCTGGTTTTATGTACTGTTTGTGTAATCCTCTAGAACAGCGCCACGTTGGTAGATAATAGAGTCTAAAACCTACTAATGGTGAAACACTACAATACCTCGCATCAAAGCATATGAATTGAGTGTACCCTAAAGTTAAAAAGGATTACTCGCGCACCAGATTAATGCTGTATACTAACTTACTAGATAATGTTCCTACCACTTTTTATGCTAATCACGTGATGAATGTTTCAAAACGCATAATTATTATTTTCACTAATATTAGCGTTATAATGAAATCCAAAACAATCAGTAGCAGATTTCTAAGCCTACAAAAAACTTGTTTACTATTACATTTGATTATCATATAACTGTAAAACTGAATAGCTTTTACATTAGTTCTGCTTATAGAAATGGTATCTAGGCTTTAGCGTGCAAACCCTCACCTTCCCCCCTCCCCCCCCTCACACACTAACCTCACTACGAGCGACCCGGATTCTCGGCTGCCGCTCTCGGGGCTCTTCTGAACTTTTTTAAACGAATTCACAAAAACCTACAAAATTCACTAATATTAAATACAAGTACAAGAGAGTTTCCGACTCCGCCTCAACTCGTCCCTCGTGCGGTAGCGAGACTCCGGGCCTGTAGTCAACCCTCTCTGTATCTACCACAAGCAGCAGGTTCCTGAGATAACCACGAGTGATTCATACAAAACTTGACCATAGATTCCTCATCAGTCTTCCACAGCCAACCGACCCAACTGAAGGTATTAAGTAAAAACTACTGTTCAAAGTTAATCTCATGATTGACAACCGCTCACAGTACCGACCCTGGAGACTGCCCGGTGGCAGCCCTGCATGTCAGCTGCCCAGCCACAACAGCCTCTTTGCCAGAAAACTGAGAGGAAGACCACAACACATTACATCCCTGATCCCACACCATTTGTAAGATTAGACAAGCTACGGCGAGAGCGTTCGGTGTCTCCCATGCAATGTATGTATAATGTACATTAATCCAAGGGAAGTAATAACTGTCAAATGTAACGTTATATACCACTGGGTTGTAGTGTTTGTGAACTCGTAGTGAGTTTGACAACTTTTCTCCTTTGAGAGCTAAGTGATCTTTGCAATGCTTCGCAAAATGGCTTTAAAGGACCGTCACGCTCAGAGCCTCAAATCATCCACTACTCGATGGTCAGGTGACAAACGGATGATGACGTAACTTGGCTGGACCAGAACGAACACTACAACCCGGCCTGATAAAGCCCCCATACTCTACCTCGCACATATTTTGCCGAACGAAGCAAGTAGCTGGTGAGGGAGGAACTGTACCGCCCCTGGCTCTTCCCTGGCAGCCCTTGACAGGCTGTCCGGAAAGGCCGGGCTGCGCAGGTCTCTTAAGCCGATGCAGCAAGATGATAATGACGTGAAACTAGCGAGGCTGAACCGTGCGTCGCCGCCCGTCCAGGGAAAGCTCGTGGGTGGTGTTGGCTTGAGCAATAGCCATTGCCTCGGGCTTACTGACGAAGGTGCGGGCGAAGAATGACGGCTCAGTGTCGCCAGTTTGACTTCATTAATTGTATGTGTAAGTGTGTTTGTATGTTTGTAATTTTCCTGCGTCTATCACACAGTTCCTTCCAGCTACGACTGGCCTTGTACCAGAGGGTCGTGTCTGTTGCGGAACGACTCGCTAATTTAATTGTTGTCCCTTGTAGATCACATTGATATCAGTCTGACAACACCGGGTGACACCTTGACTTTTTTCTGATAGGTAGATATAACAGCACAGTGTCCGAAGCTGCCGAAATTCCTGTGTTGTCTGCCCTCACACGGAGATGGCCCAAGTCCTGGTCCTGCCCCCCGACTCACCGGTGTCCCGCCATAGTTTACTTTGTCATATCACTTGTCTGCGGTTCAGAACCGACGTGTGGATTGTTTGGTGCTTGAGAACTATGACGTAAGGAATCTTATAAATGACACAGCTTGGAGACAAGCGCTTTCGGCAGCTTCGGACACGGTGAATTCAGCATCAGCAGTGATTGGTCAGTTCCGGTGGTCCTGCCCGGCTGAAGTTCGCGGCAGCTCCTCGGGCTGGCCAGGCACAGGGCACCAGTATCTCAGTAAGACACATTTATTCATTTTTTTTTTCTGTTGGAATAGCAACAAGTTATCCTGTTTGTTATGCCTCGCCGCAGCGTGAGGCACTAAGAGTACTGTGGTAACCTTTCATTTCCCTGTTAAGATCAACTATTGTGTTGGGTCGATCATTATTTTCCCAGACTGAAGTTGACCAATACTTTGTCTTGAAACGGTTCCTCGCTTTTTATTTGGAAATTATTTATATAACTGAAATGAATCGCAAAGTTCCTATTTGAATGTGAATATTTGAAATACTATTAGTAATGATATAATAATAGTAATAATAACTGCTCGTACAGCTAGGGCGCCTGTGGATCTCGCAATGGTGGTGACTGTCTTGATATTACCGTGTATGTGAGTGTTCCTTATATTTTTACATTAATAATAATTGTTGTAATCATTTTATGGACCACATCGGTATGACCCTGTCCACTCTAGGTGATGATGGTGTTGCTGATCTTCGGTATTTATCTGGCCTCTCTTTTGTACATAGTGGTTGGGGCGACCTGCCGTCCCGCCGTGTTACGTTGTACATTATCATTATAATTATTATTATTATTATAATTATTATAATTATTATTTTCATGAACACGAGTTTATAAGCTAAGTCTTAAATGTCTGTTGTGCTTATTGTACAGCCTATCAAGCCTACCCGGTCAAAGAGGCCTTTTATGTTGTATATTAATTTAGTTTCCTCTGTCATTTTGATTCTTCCTTTGTATATTCCTTCATATATCATTTAGTTGAAGAGAGGCAGTTGTGTTTTGTTGTATATTACTGAGTTAGAGCCGTTCTGATTATTTCCTGTACGTATGTGGGAAATTAGTGATAATAAATCTCAGAAATGAAATATACAAGTCTTTTATGAATCTTCTGATAAGCTAAGTGAGGACTGTGGGCGGGGGTGGGTGCCTGCTGGCCCACCACAGGCCGCCCACCTTTAAGTTATGTTTGGTTTCTTTATTATTATTTGCTATAATACTTCTTTTCTTTATTTAGCAAGAAGATAATCTAGTTACACAAAATTTAAGTTACGTATAAGCAACAGGCTGATGGCACATCCCCGCACCACCAGGGGTACACAGGGGCACGGGGCGGGCGGCACAGACAGAGGCACTGAGGCCAGGAGCCGCGTAGTAACTTATATAAAGTCCCGTGGTAGCGGCGTGCTTCTCTGTGTGTATGACGTCATCTTCATATTATGCGTTGCATTTCACATAATTCATAAATTATAATACATAATCATTATCCAAAGTGTAAACTATCTAGGTGTGCGCCTTTGGGAACTCTCTCTCTCTCTCTCTCTCTCTCTCTCTCTCTCTCTCTCTCTCTCTCTCTCTCTCTCTCTCTCTCTTTCACACACACACACACACACACACACACAACTAGGTTACGCTCAGAGAAGCATGCCGCATAAGATCATATATTTAATCAGTATACTGCTCCAGCCTCTGTCTGCGCCCGGCGTTACCGTGCCCACGCATAAGGAACACAACCTTCGAATATAGAACACGAATCAAAGCAAACTTCCGAAATTAGAACAATAGAGAAATAGTAAATGGATAAGTAGAAAGTGAAATAACTCTACAAAATCTACAAAAAACATCATCTAGGTACAGTACCACATAATGCCTTTGGATTCGTCCCTCCTTCCCATCCCCAATCCTTGTTCAGAGCGAGACGGCAAGACGCCCTCCACTTGCTGCTCAGGAAGGATTATCAGTCACTCGTGCGTCAGAGAACAACCAGATCTTGCCTGAGAGAACTCTTGAAACTTTGCAGTGTTAGAGAACAATTCAGCTTCCTTATATCAGCCTGGTCTTTGTTGATATGCCCGATGTAGTCACGTGTCCCTTCCCCTCCACCCCCACTTTGAATGGTTGCCTGTATCATATCATTAAGTTACATTTTTAGCGTTTTATAGATGTTAGTGGACAGAGAAGTAGTTGTCTAAGTGTCGTGCATGAGTAGTAAGTGTCAATACGTGTCCTTGGTGTTCGTGTTAGCTGTGATGGTCCTTGCTGGTGCCTGCCCTACCTGCTCCTCCCACCTGCACCGCTGCCAGACGAACAGGTAAGTGATTGTTCTATTTTGTTATTATTACAACTTTCTCGTTTGTTGGTCAAGTTTACAAAGAATGCAGTGGACAAAGCATTTCAATACACAAGTGTAAGAGACTGACATAGAAAAGTGGAAAGGAAGGGTGAAAAAAAAGGAAGGAAGGAAATTTAGTAGTGGAGGGAGGGAGGGAGGGTGTTGGAGGTGAGAAGGAACCTAAATAGCAGAATGTAGAGGAAGGAAACGTTTCGAGCTCAAATTCGAAGCTGCAATCACTTCCGTCTGGCACGAAAATAAACGAGAAATCTGGTATTTTTTTAACTAAATTTATGCCCGTGTAATTTTCTTAGATTCGGTCGCGTGATTCTCAAAATAAACAACTGGAGACTCTCGTAATAAGAGTAACTTTTTTAAACGTCCAAGATTAAGCCAGCCAGACAAACAGAGCCATAAGGAAGGAGAGGGAAAATTGCTTGTCCTCATCTCCCTTCCTCTTCCCCACTCACCGAGAGTAATTGAAAGCTGGAATATTTCGCGCATAAAACTGAAGGGAACGGAGGAGGCAGCGCGATCCACTAATGAGATAAAATTCAAGTCCAACAGTGCGAGGGTCCTGTCTACCGCAGCGACCTCACCCAATCTTCCTCGGGAACTCTTCCGGCAATACCACGGTTAAATAGTGTTAAATCTCCCTCATTCTCCGCCCTTATTTTTCCCTCTTGCTCCTTCTCCTTGGTCTCCTCACTCTCCTCCTCCTCCTTTTCCTCCTTCAGGTCCAGAGAGCGAGGTTCGTATTAAAGAAATATGATTGTAAATGAAATTGGTCGAGACAGATCTGTACGCATTACTAAAACATGGAAAGTAATCTTGTTTCAACGGAGGCGTAACTCAATCTTCACTCTGCTTCGGACCTGGACACAGGAGAGGAAATTGCTGCCCGAGATTTGCTGCTCCGAGAAATGTATTGGTTACTTCCCTTTGGCCTCAACTTAACATTGGCCTGTTAAATGCGTCCCTTCCTCTCCTTCCTCTCCTTCTTGCTGTGTTAAGTCTGTGGTCGGTGATGGCGCGAGAAACGAAGGTGGAGGAGAATCATCGCAGTGCCGTTAATCACACTCCACTCTACGCTTACTCAATATTACGGTACTTTCCCTCAGATTCAAAAGTACACTCGTCGAGAGACTTAATTCGTGTAGCGGCGATACTCGCGTCTTTCTGCTCGTGTGTAGACTGGCTGGGAGGGGGCGGAGCTTGATGCGATGACGTCAGGGGAGGCGACCGGGGCCAGACCAGGGACTCCTCAGGGTGGGTGTGTACACGTCCTGTTTTTCTCGCCCTTGCTGGTGTTGGTAATAGTGACACGGGTGGACGAGTGATGGATGTGGTGGTGGTTGTGGCTGCAGTGACAAGCTCAGTGCCCGCCCTCACCGCTCACTGCCGAACTAATTAAAAGGGATTGTGGGGTAAGGGTGTTGAGGGTTGGTGGTAATTAGTCTCTTAGTGTCATTTCCGGTCCTGTTCCCCGGCCCGTAACGATGTGTGGTGCTTTCAGTATTGCGCAGCGCAGTGATCGGGGAATCAAGTTGGTCAATGTTGTAGTGTTGTAATCACTAACGTGGCCTCTTCTCCCTCCTCCTTCGCCTTTCTCCCTCTTCTTTTAGTTTTTTTTTTTCTTCTCTTCTCCCACCCCCTCCTTCTCCTCCTCTTCCTCCTTCTCCTCCTTCTTCACTTCTGCACCGCCTGCCACTGCATCTGAGTCCGTGTAAGTCCAGTACAGGCTCCTTCCATCCTCCCACTCCCCAACACTCTCTCTCTCTCTCTCTCTCTCTCTCTCTCTCTCTCTCTCTCTCTCTCTCTCTCTCTTTCCTCACGTTCTCTTCCTTTTAAATAGCACAGTGGTGAGGTTTTGCTTGAGAATACTGAATAAGTAATGTAATACATACACGTATTATTACCCTTACCGTGCCGGACAGCGCGCCCCGAGTCACAAGGTTTCGTTAAGGCGCTTCAGTTAGCAACTCTCTTCTCCCTCGCTGTTCCATCCTTTCCGAACGAAACTTAAAAAAGAACGTACGATACTTACTGCGTATTCAGCAATTACTAAGCTCACGGTTCCTGGAAAACCAGGTTAGTGGCCGACAGGTAAAAAAATTTAATCCCAAAAAAGTCAACTGATATTCTTTCCCTCATCAGATATGTCTGATGATATTTGCGACGGAAATTAAGTACTAGCAAGCATGGAGGCCAGTAATAGTAGCTGCCTTTGTGAACAAACCGTCATCATGGGCGCTACATTGTTTGAGAGCTGACCCAACCCTCTTTCCCTTCATTCTCCCCTCACTCACCCCTCGCCCTCCCTCCCAGTGGCTCGCTGCCCGGGGAGATGGCACCCCCAGATAGCGTCAAACATATACAGACCCACAGTAGACTCACTCGGCGGATCAAAAGTGATTGACGCCCGGAGAACTGACGTAAAATATTAATTTGGAAACGCGTGTCTCCCGTGTGGCTGTCCTGTCTCTAGTACACGTCTGTCGGGATTCTTACTTTTTCTGTCTTTTTTCCCCGTTGGTCGTTTCGTCTCCTCTTGCTTCGTACCGTATAATTTATTCTCCTCTGCGTCGCTTCATGTGTGTAACTTAGAAACATTATAATCTATTTTAATTTGCATTGCTCTATTACTACTATTACTATAACAACCACCACCACCGCTACCACTGTCACCGCCACCATGAAAACTACTACTATTTCTATTACTACTTCTATTGCTACTACTACTACAGCCACCGGTACTACGTGTACAAAGACGTAACAACAACAGAAAACATATCACTACTTCTATTACTGCTACTATTACTCCTGCTATGCTTATGCTACATACTACATACTCCACTACTACTGCCACTGCTACTACGACAAGGGATCATGGGATAAAAAGCAAACTTGTCGCCCGCTCAGCACACTCCGCGGGATTTACAGCTTTCTGGCGTAATCAAATCCACAAGTTTAGGAGTTAGTAGCATATTTAGTGTGGTGTTTCGTGACTCAGCTTTCCAAGGAAGTGATAGTATAATGCTCCGCCACGAGACCCTATTTCCTGTTATCATAATTACCAGCTTGAAGTTTAGCAAATATAACACATAACAAGAAAATATAACGAGTGTACAGTTAAATTTAGCACACACACACACACACACACACACACACACACACACACACACACACACAAACAGTTCTGCAGACTTTCTTTATTTCTCAATTAAAGTACAAAAAAATATATATCGAGTTTACCTATTTCATATGAGGACTTCGCTTCAGGCTCCTAAGATGCCATCCTTTCCTCTCAGACGCACTTCAGCACCACGAAACACCGCAGGGAAAGGGATAAAAAACAGTACCTCCTTCACAGCAGCCTATTTGCTTATAACAGTATGGAGGAGCAACCTTTCTCCTCCATCTGCCAATGTTTAACGAAGACAAACCCTACACACTGTCTATTATCTCTGCTCCAGTAACTTTACCCGGTACTCACGTCTGCGTCAGGTGAAAGTTGTGAAGTTGCTGCTCTGGGAAGCTCTTCTCGGTTACCTTCATTATTATAGTAACTTTCGTCGACAGATTTTTACGCTGAAAAGAAGGATGTGTGGCTCTGTTAAGTCTGTTTACAGGAGCGAGGTAATCGAGGAGGTACGCTTGGGAAAGGAACCCGCTGCGCGCCACCATACGGCCACTTGCAAGACTACGGGACGCGAGAGTCTGCCGCCCACAGCTCCATCGCCGCCACACGCCAGACACTCGCTATTGTCTGCGTCTGCTGGGTGAATCTCGGCCTCTCGCAGCTTATCAATTGGGTGGCCTCGTGGGGAGATGATCGAGGGCGTTCTGGAGGAGAGGAAAAAGCAAACACGTCGAGTGTAGAGTGACTCAGATAGATCAATACTTTTTAATTTCTTTTCTAATTACGGATTCTGTCGATTTAATAGTCCTCGATATTATGTTCTGTATATATATTTTTGATATAAATGTCATTTTAGCTGATTTCAGTGTCGCGGATTTGTTAATTCATTTCCTTCATTTGCTTGTTTTAATGCTTATATAGACTATTAGATGATATTCCTTGCGTATGTCACGTTCAATTGACTATGCATCCTCATTGCTACATTCATAGAGTTAAAATTACTTCCCAGTGAAACAACAATATTCGTCGGTGGGTATTGACAGTCGCTCTCCGGCAGACGACTTGGAAATAAGAGCGAAAAACGCAATGTTTGGCAAGGTCTCGGAAGCTGGTTGGCAGATGTATTCAGGTCCACTTTGGTCATTCATAAGTACACACGGACGGCTACTCAGGTGGACTTTCTCGGCCGGATGAATTCATACTAATCTGACCCGCCCATGAAACTTTTATGGAGTTTCTTTTTGATCCGCTTGGCATCTTTGATCAAGTTAATTTGCATAGTGGCCAGTGTGTGTCGGGGAGGAAGAAGAGAGTTGGGGAGAGTGAAGGGAATGGGAAAGGTTGGGGGAATGGAAGATGATAACCAGAGGGAACAACAGTGTTAGTCTACGTGTTCTAAACTGAGGATTAGTGTTGAAAGAGAGGATTTCTGTTCCCTCCCCACCAAGCATGTGTTCCGGGGGGGAGGATTTTCTTGCGGCTCACGCGCATCGACGAGGTTGATTTGATGTTTTGTTGTTATTCTCCAGTGAAATATTTCTTCGGATCAACTTTGATGAGGAAAAGTAGGGTAGTATTTTGGTTGAGCTCGACCACTCTATTATTCTCGTTCCACCGTTTTCCTCGAATCGATACCTTATAATAATCTAATCAACCTTCGCCATGGATTTTCTCTTTTTTTTGGCCGCAGTAGAGGTTAACAGCTACTGTCCATCATTGTTATTTGTGGGGGAAGGAGGGAGAGGATGAGAAATCGGTTAGTGAACTCTATAGAAAGGGAAGGCAGTGATATGGAGTCGTAGTGAAACACACCAGTGGAACAGAGGAAGCATTGGTAAGGACAGGAGTGTTTAAAAACGAAGGTCTCATGTAATAGAATATACATAAGGTTGGTGTGTGAGGTGGCGTGGCGTGGCTGCCATTCAAGTCACGACACGAGTCTAGTCCACACGCCCACACTACCACCTCTACTACCACGGCCACCACCACCACCATCACCATCACCGCCACCTTACCCTTCACCACTAGCTTGCCAACTCCACCACCTCCACTACTCCCTAGGAGCCCACCATCACCATCACCATCACCATCACCACCATCACTTGTCTATCCTGTTATCACTACCAGCACCACCTTACTCTCCCATTAACATACTCTCTACCTCGTCTCTAACTGACCTGCCCCCCATCTCTACCACCACCGCCACCACCATCGCCACTAGTACTACAATACTACTACTGCAACGATCACCTTGGCCTCCATCATCACCAAAGCCACCACCACCACCACTAGCACTAATCCTCTCACCACCACCACCACTCTCACCACCACTTCCACTACACCTCACACCTGTCTCACACTTAATAGCCGCATAAATGACAAAAATATATATATTAAAACGAGGAATAAGAGAGCCACCTGAACCTAGGGTAGTGAAGGCTAGGGTAAAGGTCAGTGGCAAGGTTATGTTAGGGATTTAAAAGTTCCTTCCAACCCAGGAGCTGCAGCCTCACCTGTGTCTACCTGGGACGTGCCGCGGCTCACCTGGGTAACGGGGCGGCGGACGGGGCGCGTGGGTCTCAGGTTGCAGTTTCGAAAGGAAAAGTTATACCTGGAGCCATGGAACAGATTTACGGGTTTTGACCTCCATAGTGTGTGTTTTGTTGCACTGAGGATGTTTGTGTATACTGAAAGGCTCTAATGATTGATAAAGCTCATGTGCGGTGTATCTTTGTAGTTAAAGTGTACGTGCTTTGTGTTTTTAGTGTACGGTAGCGAAAACAGGCAAGTGGTTATTCTCGTACATCTGAAAAACTCATATGACCAGGTGTGTATCCAATAATAGTCTTGTGCTGACTGTGTATTAGTGTAGCTTCCATGCGTGTTACCTCTGATATGTTTACTGATATTGGCAACTAGATAGATGCGAGGCAGGAGTTATGAACGCTACTGCCGCTAATCTCCAGCAAGCAACGCGCCCTCGCTGCCAAGTATTTTGATTAATACGTCACTCTTCCGTCCATTAAGGCAACTAATTGTAACTTTTAGCCGAGAAAATCCTATCGGTCTTGGGTACAAAGTGTAAAAAAAAAAAAAAGCGACGATGAGAAGAAATGTGGATATACAGCCTTGATTTAAGTCAGGAAAATCCACATTTCATTGCCACAAATGGTTCCACAGTTCATCAGGTTCTCTAATGATGTTCTGAAGTTTTGTTAATGGACACTAGTACAATCATCACCACCACCACCACTATCACCACCACTACTACTACTACTACTACTACTACTACTACTACTACTACTACTACTACTACTACTACTACTACTACTACTACTACTACTACTACTACTACTACTTTTACCACTACTACTACTACTACTACTACTACTACTACTACTACTACTACTACTACTACTACTACTACTACTACTACTACTACTACTACTACTACTACTACTACTTCGGTCCTTCTTCTATTAAATTAAAGGTAAATAAATCATATGAACGTGGTGTTTTTTTTATTATTGCTTTCAATTATTATTATTTTTAATATTATTATTATCACTATTATTACTATTATTATTATTATTATTATTAGTAGTAGTAGTAGTAGTAGTAGTAGTAGTAGTAGTAGTAGTATCATTATTATTATTATTATTATTATTATTATTATTATTATTATTATTATTATTATTATTATTATTATTAATACTACTACTACTATTATTATTATTATTATTATTATTATTATTATTATTATTATTATTATTATTATTATTATTATTATTATTATCATCATTATTATTATTATTATTATTATTATTATTATTATTATTATTATTATTATTATTATTATTATTGTTATTACTAGCATTATTACTATCATTATCATCATTCTCTTTGAAAATACAACGCACACACACACACACACACACACACACACACACACACACACACACACACACACACACACACACACACACTGATACGCACAGATAACCTTCACTCTATACAGAAAAACTATGTGGGTCGTTTGCCAGGCGTGATGTAGCGGGTCTGTGGGCTTGTCTGGCGGGTGCTGGGCAATGCGTCTTGGTCTCGACTGCGCAGGGCTGTCTCATGCGATCCTCTGCCTCCACCGCACCGCCTGCCTGCCTGCCTGCCTGCCTCCCTCCCTCCATGCCTCCGCCGCCGCCGCCACCCCCCTCTCACCTCCCCGTTTCTCTCGCACGGCTTTCGGTTCCGCTGGCAAGGTGGTGTTTGCGTTCGGTTCACGTAATATTAAGCGATGATGTATGAGGAGAGTCTGTGATTTAGTGGGTGGGACCTATGGATTTCTCGGCGTGTTGTGTGCTTTGGGAATTACCGAGCTGCTTGCAACTTGCTTATGCATTCCGATTAAAGTTGGTGTTTTGTCGACCTATTTTTTTTTTTTTTCCTTCACTTTCAAACTCACAACTGACGGAAAGTGGAATGAAGGCATAGTATTGGGATTTTGCACGAAAGTAACGTAGGATAGCATGAGTGGCGAATATTGCAAGGCGACATGCCGACACGAATGCAAGGAAGTTGTGTAAGGAAAGGAACAATGAACAGCGTAGACTAAACTAAGACAAACAAGACTCAACCACAAACAGAGACAAACGAAGACAGTAGGCAGACAAACAGCATCCCAAAAGCAAGCAAACATAGGAACAGGCATGACACTGCACGACAGGCGACAGCTGACACCACCGTCACCACACAAACAGACAACGACACAAACAAATGACAAGAAAATTGAACACTGAACCAGGCATTTACAAACAAAGCAAACAAGCACGCATGTAAACAAACAAGCAAGTGGGAAGAGAGCCGAGATGTAAAGAGTAACAGCTCACAAACAAACACCACACAATCGCACTCTCACTTACCACATTTCACAAAACGAGGTAAACAAATGAAGGTAAACAGATAGACAGAGACACACACAAGCCAGCATACACAAGACCAGCTCACATAAACCAAGTATTATATTAGAGCCTTGCTGCACTAACTGGTGGGGGAGGGGAAGAGGAAGGGTGAGGGGGACGACCAGCTGGCGGCCCGAGTGAGAAAAATGGCGTCTTTGGACTGATGGCTAGCCCTCATTAAACCCACAGCCCGTCAGTTTAAATAATGGGTCCCCATGAAAACGGCCCAGCGGGAGGAAGACTTGGATGAGGGGGGGGATGGAGGAGGCGGAGGAGGAAGAGAGAGGGAGATGATATATGTGCCGGGGGGATGGGCAAGGAGCGAGAAAGGAAGGAGGAGGAGAAGGGAGGCAAAGGAAGTCACTCCGGGAGAGATTTGGTTATGTGGATCCTAATGGGAAAGATTAGGAGGAGATAGGAGTATAGGGGAGGGAGGAAGGGGTAGTGGAGGAGGAGGGATGTGAAGGAGGAGAAAGAGCATGATGGAGAAGAAAATGGGAAGATGAGCAGAGGTGGGAAGAGAAAATTAAGCAAAAAATATGTGAATCTGGGTAAAAGTAATAATCACCAAACAGACGACATACACAAAAAGATGAATGATAAAAGAACAAGAATAGAATGAAGATGATAAGTATTTTCACTTCACCGTTTCCACTCAAGTTGGCGATGATGAAGAAATGAAGTGTCAGTGTTTCATGATGACTTGACAGGCAGGAAGTTGCGCAATGACCGGACAGGAAGAAGCAAAGTAGATAAATATTTATTCTTACCATCATTAAACGTGTAATAGGATGGAAGAGAGTCTGTTATTGCTGGAGGAAGACTGAGAAGGCACACCCACTACTGTACACTCTTAGCACACACTGCCACATCAACACACACGATAAGGAAGGCTAGAGTAGATTTAGTGGAAACAAATTAACAGCAAGATGAATGGACAGAGTAGACAGACAGACAGGAATGACAGACAGCACACTCACTCCACCGGCTAAGAGTATTATCCTCCCACTCATTCCTTTTATCCCCCACTCCAGCCATTCCTCCCTCGTTGCCTCCCTCCTCGCCATCCCGCCACACTGAAGCGATACCTGAATTGCGTTCTCAAGGTTCAAGTATTTGATTTTCCATCAATTGCTCTCCATTAAAATCTGGGAGGTCACGTCTGTGGTAATGTGTGTGCGTGCTGCCCTCAGTGTCTGTGTGTGTGTGTGTGTGTGTGTGTGTGTGTGTGTGTGTGTGTGTGTGTGTGTGTGTGTGTGTATATGTGTGTCTGTGTGCCTGTATGTGTATGTCTGTGTGTAAGAGAGAGAGAGAGAGAGAGAGAGAGAGAGAGAGTATGTGTGTTTGTGTGTGTAAGAGAGTATGTGTAAGAGAGTGACTGTAAGAAAGTGGGTGTTTTCATTGTCTGTGTGTGTGTGTGTGTGTGTGTGTGTGTGTGTGTAAGTCAATGCTGATACACTAACGTTACTCTTTTTTCATACAGTGTGTCACATAAAAGGCAGTTCACTTTATCAAACATCAGCAAAGAGATCGCCAACATTGATAACTAACACGTGAACGAAAGAAAAAAAAAAAAAACCCACAATACTTCATCTTTATGCCCCAGGATTGTTTATGGCTGATGTGAACAAACAGCTTCCCGATTCCTTATTTTGTTGACGAGTTTTGTATGACCTCTCCATCTATAAAAGCTTTCTCAATTTCCTAATTTTTTTACCTTTACTGTTCCTTTCAAACCTCATTGTAATCCCTCCTTCCTACCTTCCACCTCGTCTCTCTCTCTCTCTCTCTCTCTCTCTCTCTCTCTCTCTCTCTCTCTCTCTCTGTGGTTTCTTTTCCTATCTCTTCGATCCTCTTCCTCTTCCCTCCTTGCTCTGCCATCCTCTTTCCTTCTCTCCTCCTCCTCCTCCTCTTCTTCCTCCTCCTCCTCCTTCTCCTCCTCCTCCTTGCTTCCCTCACCCCTCAGGACTCCCGCACTCCAGCCCTTCATTAACTTTTTTCGCCAGTTTCCATCAACCAATAACGTTTATCTCTTTCTCCTCACTTCGTGCAGCGTTCCTCCTTCTCCTTCTCTTCCTCCTCCTGCTGTCCTTTCCACATCTCGCGCTGTTCTTTTCCTTTCCCCGCTCGTCCCCCTCCTGTTCATGCTCCTCCTCCTGATTTCCTCTCCTCCTCCCACTGTTTCAGCTCCTCCGCCACACCTCACTACTTAGTCACTTGAATTTAATATCTGACTGGCCACATATTTTTTCTTATCCATCCTTATTCATCCTTACTCATCCTCACGTCAGGTACTCATCACCCACAAGGCGCCTATAGTTACCTCATTGCTCCTATTCATGCCTCACTGACGCCTCTCCCATCCCTTCCCTGCCTTACCTCCCCACTCCCCCCTCTGGCTCTGAGCAGCGGAGCGGAGTGTTGTTTCTCCTTGTTTGATTTCTCGTTTCCGCCTCGCTCAGTCGCCCTCCACTCACTAATCACTACTTGTAAAATAGAGCGGCTTTTTATGTTTGTTCTCTGCTTCCCTTCCTCCTCCTCTACCCCGTCTTGTTCTTGCTTCCACTCTGGTAAGAATTAATTAATGTGATAGTATAATAGCTCGTTGTCCCATCACGGCAATCTCGAGCCTCTCATGACGTCATCTGCCGCTGTCATGCACATTGTGTTGTCCTGCTGGGTTTTGTAGTTTTGTTTATCTAAGTTATTCTTGAAAATGTTGCCGTGACGTTTTAATAGAGTTGTTAAAGATCCATTGATGCAAGTAGGAAAAGATGGAGCGAGTAGACAGGTCCTTGTTGCTCGTGATGTGAGGATGACGCCAAGGAAACGTCATCTTCACTTCTCACCCGGACCTCTTCTATTACGTCTTATTACCGTTGAGCAGAAGAGGAAATATAAATAAAATAGCCTTTCTTTACAAATTTATGCCAGTATATCGTTAGACATTTTTTCCTGACACACGGGAAGCAGTCAATTGTTGCTTTAGAAGACTATTAACTATAACCTCGGATTCTTCCACTGCCTCGATGGTTCCATATTCTCGCGGGATGTGACGGGAAGTAGGCAGCCGTGTGTGTTGTGCGCTTGTGTAACCTGACGGAGAGAAGAGTTGCTGAGGACCTGAGCCTTCTGGGGACTGTATAAGGTCGGTGTAGGATTTCAGGATATGTTTGGTGATAGTGAAGTTAATTAGTGGTCAGTTTGAGTAACTTTTACCTCCCGTTGTGACGTCATGAATACTTAACCGGCTTGGTGGGCTTTGTTCATTGTTTGTGTGTGTGTGTGTGTGTGTCCGCGCCTCACCTGTTCCTCCCTCACCGGCCTTGCTGCCTCCTTCACACCTGATTATCCCGCACCTGCACCCTAGTCTCGGTTTGAATTATTAACCTGCCGGACCCTCGCTTGTTTCTTGGTGTTCTGCTTAGCGTCCTACCTTCACTCCCCGCTCTCCCCGTCCTCCTCCTCTCCCCATCATCCCTCCCCCCATCACCCTCTTCCTCTCTCCTCTACTTCTCTCCTTCCCTCATGTTCTCTCTTCCACTTCTTTAATTCTATTTCCACTTAATCTCCTAACCATTATCTGTCCACCGCTATTCCCGTTTTCGTTAGTCAATCTCCCGTCATTTGCTCCATCATTGTTGCTTCTCCCCTGCTGTGTCTCCCCGATCCACTCCCTCACCACTTCCCCCACCACTCCCTCCACACCCGCTCTCCACCCTCCCTGCCGCCTTCCCTCATTATCTTCGTTTCTTTACTATTATATCTCATCTCTTACTCGCTTTCTTTCCATTACTTTTTATTTTTTTGTTTGTTAATCTTTCATCAGAGACTTAAAGCGCCTTTTCTCCATACTCAGCTACTACTCCCCCTCTCTCGCCCCCCTTCCTCTCTCTTTCCTTGTTCCTTTTCTCTATCCCCACCTCGCTGCCACTCACCACCACCTCTCATCCCTTTGATTTCCCTGCTTCCACTTTTCTTCACCGTTATGGCTCTCTCTCTCTCTCTCTCTCTCTCTCTCTCTCTCTCTCTCTCTCTCTCTCTCTCTCTCTCTCTCTCTCTCTCTTCTCCGGTTCTCCTCTGTTATCACTCCATTCCTATACTTCCCCCTTTACAAACCTCTTGCACAGTTTCTTCATCTACCTCCTCCTCCTCCTCCTCCTCCTCCTCCTCCTCCTCCTCCTCCTCCTCTTTCTCCTCCCCGTCTTTCTCTCTCTTTTTCCATCCAGGCACGTGCCCTTCCCTATCATTATATTACGCCGGTATATCATCCCTGAACGAGCTCTTAACTCCATATACACTCCCCCCCTTCCCTCCTCCAGTCTTTACCCTCCTTCTCTTATCCTAAATCCGCCACTCCCGCCCACGCCCCGACGCCCACCCGCGGCCGGCCCCAGGAGCTCGCGGGCGCCTGGCTGAGCGGGGACGACGCCAACCGGTTTCAAGGCAAATTGGCGATCTGGGGGGTAGTGACGCGCCGCCGAGAAACACCCCGCTCTCTCTCCCGCCGGGTTAGGGCCACTCGGAGCAGTCTAGGGAGGGGTGAGAGTGGTGGCGGTCTGTGGGTTGGGTGTGTGGGGCCCTAGGGAGCATAGGAAATGGATGAGGGGTTACGTATGGTGTATGGGTAGGTAGAGAGAGAGAGAGAGAGAGAGAGAGAGAGAGAGAGAGAGAGCTACTATTCTTGCACAGGTGTGATGGCACTGAGACCTCCGCTGATATACATATAGCTCGTTCACCTTTTTGAAATGGTAATCAACACACCCGGTAAAGGAGAGAGAGAGAGAGAGAGAGAGAGAGAGAGAGAGAGAGAGAGAGATGGACTGTGTGAAGGAAGATGTGACGCAGGTGTACTTGTATGGTGTATGGATGGTTGTGATGGTGGGATGTGGAAGGCTACAGTGGTGAGGGAGCAGCGATGGATGGAGTGGGGCTATGAGGTGTGCGGGCGCGGCGGGAGGCTGGGCATGGTCGACCCTCCCAACATTACACACGGGCAACAAGTACGCACCTCAAACCCCCGCTGGTACACCTCGGCCCTTCCCTCTGCTCCTCCCTATTGCCTATCTCTACCTCCCTCCTTCTTATCTCTCCTTCCCTGCTCCTTCTTATCGCTCTTTCTCTTCTACCTTCTCTCTCGTACACCTTTCTCTCATTTCATGTCTTGTTTCCTTTCCTCTCTTCCCATTATCTCCTCTTTTTATCATTTTTATTTCTCTTCTATATTTCAACATTCTAATTTTCGTCTTTCTCCTTTTCCTTTCCCCTTTATTATTTCTTTATTATATTTGGCTTTGTTGTATTTTCCTTTGTGTTCATTTTCTTCGTATCTGTTCTCTTTGTATATTCTATGTTTTCCTTGTATTTTCTTTTTTTCATTTAGATTCCAATCATTTTGTTATATTTACACACACACACACACACACACACACACACACACACACACACACACACACACACACACACACACACACACACACAACTTTCTCTTTCATGTATCCCTGTCCCTAACTACTACACTCTTACTCTTTCCTCTTAAACATCCTCGTGTCCACTTTTCCCCAGTTGTCCTTCGTCGTCCAGATTTACTTGTACATCCACTTTTTATGTCCACTATTACTAACAGTTTCCTTGAATTATTGAATTTCTTATCAGGAAAAAGTTTGTATTAATAAATGGTAACTGTAACTGAACGAGTACAGGAAGCAATTTACATATATATCCGGTTATAGTTTTTTTTTTTTTCTCTAATCACGCTTTAGTTACTAGGTATCTACAACAAGGTTTCTTTTGTTCTTTTCCTGCACTATTTATGCACGATTTAATCTTTGTTCTATTATTCTTTTTTTTCTTATATCAAGTTAATTATTACTATTTTTGCCATGCATTTTGTGGTAAAGGTATCTCTTTTCCTTGTCAATTCTTATTTCCTGGACTGTGCATTGAGTGAATTATATTTTTGATGTTTTATTGTACGCGTAACATGCAGTAATTGTAACTTCCGTCCATTCATGTCCGTTCATTATGTGGCGTGATGAAATGCCTTTGTTGAAACATAATGCAACATATTAATACGTAGACTGAAGACAGCCGTGAAAAGAGCGCGAGGGAGAAGGGAGGGGTCAGAGGCTTGGCTGGACCTTGAGGTGTGGTTTGGCAAAGAGAAGAGAAATGTTACACTTTTATCGCTTGACACAAACCTTCTTTAGACTCGGATTTCGCTTCTTCATCATTTACGTAGTGCGCTTTGTTCGTAGAGCACGATGATGATGAGACTTTTATGATGCTTAAAAGAACTATTACGTCTTCGCTGAACAGAAACAGTCACAAGGTCTTGATATTCGGGTATTCAGTTGGTGAATAATGAGATTAACGATGAAAGAAAAACTGTTGTCAGGGAGGATATAGAACAGAATAATGTGAGGCGTCCTGTATTAGACATGATTAACCAGCACAAAGTATTAGGAGATGAATCAGAACTTGTGACCATTTAGCATTGTGTTCGATCAGGGAGAGGAGAGACCCGTGCGTGACAGAGCGTCCTGGGGGAGCTCCTTAGGCCTCTTAGATCCCAGGTGCCAGAGAGAGAGAGAGAGAGAGAGAGAGAGAGAGAGAGAGAGAGAGAGAGATTTGATTACTCCCTCTGCTCACAATATTCTTTATAAGCATCCACTGTCACCTATTCGTTTCTTCTTCCCCAGTTGTTATTCCACTCTTTCTTGCTCCAGTCTTTATCTATCCATCCCCTCATTTTTTCTCACTTTTTTTTTCTTCCTTTCACTCTCATCCGTTTTGCCTTAAATTTTCACTCAGTCTCTTGTTCACACACACACACACACACACACACACACACACACACACACACACACACACACACACACACACACACACACACACACACACACACACCTTCCTATGGTTTCAAATCTTTCAAAAGAGAAGTTTCAAAACACTTCTGTATTTTTTTTACTATTTTTGACTCTGGTTCTTCAGTGAACTTTTTTTTTTTGTACTGCTATTTTGTTACCTTGACCATTGCCCCTCCTACATAACACACACACACACACACACACACACACACACACACACACACACACACACACACACACCAGTTTATTCTCTCTCTCTCTCTCTCTCTCTCTCTCTCTCTCTCTCTCTCTCTCTCTCTGTCTTGTTTGTTGGGCGCCTTCCTTCATTCCTCTCCTGAAGCAGCACGCGCCGTCTTGCTTGCCATTGTTTTCCCCCGACAGGCCCCAGCACCAATCCCGGGGCGTCACGACAGAGCCACTCAGCCGCGCGCCTCATTACACATGCCAGGCGGAGTGCATCCATCACCCCTTAAAACTGGCAGTCACGCCCGAAACACTAGCCGAGTTGCTGGTTTGACTTGTGTTACTGTAGCGTGTTTGGAATGTTCAGACCAGTGCGTGTGTGTGTGTGTGTGTGTGTGTGTGTGTGTGTGTGTGTGTGTGTGTTCTTTTTTCCATTTATTGCTTTTATGTAATGCGGTTCGATGTTAAGAATAGTTTTTTCTTGTGTTCTTTTGTGTGTGTGTGTGTGTGTGTGTGTGTTGTGTGTGTGTGTGTGTGTGTGTTTCATTGTTTGATCTGCTGCAGTCTCTGACGAGACAGCCAGACGTTACCCTACGGAACGAGCTCAGAGCTCATTATTTCCGATCTTCGGATAGGCCTGAGACCAGGCACACACCACACACCGGGACAACAAGGTCACAACTCGATTTACATCCCGTACCTACTCACTGTTAGGTGAACAGGGGCTACACGTGAAAGGAGACACACCCAAATATCTCCACCTGGCCGGGGAATCGAACCCCGGTCCTCTGGCTGTGTGTGTGTGTGTGTGTGTGTGTGTGTGTGTGTGTGTGTGAAGTCATTCATAAGGTGGAAGGAATTCTCCGCCTTCCTCTCTTCTTCTCTTCTCTCCTCTTTCTTCTCTTATCTCTGTCTTTTCTTTCCCATTCTCTTATCTCTCCTATTTTAATCTCCTATTTTTTTCTACTTCATTTTCCTTGTTTTCACTCTCCTTCCTCCTTCTCTTACCTCCTTTCTTTCCCCTCACTTCTCTATCCTCGTCTCCTCCTCCTCCTCTTCATCTCTCCTCTCTCTTCCCAGGCACGCGTCTTGCCTCTTTCTCTGCCCCTACTCTTGGTTTCACCTCGTGACCACATCCTCCCTTTTTCCTCTCCCCCTTCCCCTCCATCCTCTCTCTCTTACATGCCTTACTCTCTTCTCCTCCACCCAATACTGTATATCTTAAGCTTGAATTGCATCTTATTTTCCGCCTCTCCTTCCCCCCCCCTATCTCTCTCTCTCTCTCTCTCTCTCTCTCTCTCTCTAGAACATTGATTTATTTACGTATTCTTTCAATTCGTTCCTCTATATTCTTTATTCTGCGCTTTTATCGCTTCTTTCATTATTCTCGCTTCGTCACTCATTCTCCTTCTTTCTCCACCCAACAATGACCTTCCTTCGTTAACTTATTGCTCTCTAACTCGCTCATTCAACTACTGCTAATTTCTTGAATGAGGGACACGGAAAGCAAACAAAAAAAGACCATCCTAAACATGCAACACTAATCAAATGCGCAGACACACACACGGAGGAAGTGGTGGGCGGAGAAAGAACTTCGCCATTATCTATCTTGTATCTCTTAGGTAGTGTAGCTTGATATTAACAGCTTCATAAGATCCAACACGTCTGGTGCTGTTTATTTTCATTCGTGTCTGCTTCAGTTTACCTTATGGTTAGTAGTTTTGAATCTTACTGTAGGATGACATAAAAAGCCTTGTAATGTCCATCAGGTCTGATGCTGTTTGACCTTCTTTTCTGTTCTATTGAATCACTAATATGATCAGATTTTATTCTTATTATGGCGTATTGTAAGTCTTAAGTTCTTAACTCTTCCGAGACCATGACATGTCATATTTTCCTAGTCGAGCATGTCACCAGAGGATTTTATTAAGTTAAGGATGCTACTTTTTGTTACCAATGAGTTACAAATTTTTCTAGTTGCTCATCATATACAATCATATCTCATTCACTCTGGTATGACTGATTAATGACTGATTTACCGAGGTCTGTAAGCTGTCTATACCAGTCAGTGGGTTCATGCACAGGCAAGCGGAAGAGCAGCTGGGATTGGCATGACTGACTATCTGTGTTAGGCGGTGTTGGTGGTGTAGGCGAGGCAGCTGGTGTTCGTTGGGGGTGTCCCTTAGGGGATGTCCCTGGGTGTACCTGGGCCTTGCTTGACATCCCTGGACTGAGGTGCGTTCGTGTTCATTATCCTAGAGGCATGACAGACGCCTGCTTCACCACACCCCGCCCCACCCACCCCATCTTACCCATCCCACCCGAGCGTTCACCAGCGCCGCCGCCCACTAGGTCGCCCTTCCACTCATAAACAGTCTTGCGTTGCCCTCCCAGCCCGCCAGAGGAAGATAGGCGCCTCTTGCCCCCAACCCTTCAATTATCTCGACAATTATGGCCTCTTGCTTGTGTTGCCTAGTGCGAAAGTGACATAGGAGGTAATTGTATGCGTATTCATTCATTCGTTTAATTGGAGGGCAGGGTTAGGGAGGGCATGAATGAAGCCGGGCCACCACGCACTCTCTCAAAACAGAGTGGCGTGCCCACACAAACAATACCCAGACCCTGTTACTACACGCCACTCGAGAGGGACAGAGGAAGATAAAGACAGACACCAGGAAGAAAGGGCTAAGTAGGAGGTTTGAGTAGAGGAGGAAGAGAAGGAGGGGCAGGAGCAAACAAGAAAGGAGGAGCAAGAGGAGGAAGACAAGAAAGGGAAGGAAGGGGATAAAGATGATAAATGTATGTTAGAATGAGGGAAGAACAGAAAGGAAGTGAGAAAGAAAGATTAACTAGTATAATATTAAGTAAATCTCATGAGTTAGTTGAATATCAAGATATACAAAAGAAAAATAAAGATAAAAGACGATGAGGTTGTACAAATAGAGTATGAAGAGGAAAGAGAAAAGAAACGAAATGTCATGTTAACAAAAACGTTACAACAAAAAGGAAGATAGAAAAGTATAAGCAGACAACTGAAGAGGAGGAGGTGGAAGATGAGCAGAGTTCAAGTAGAAAAGGAGGAAGGAGGAAAACGAAAGAAAGAGGAAATAACGTAATACCACAAACGTTACAATGACGAACTACATTTTTTCGTACAATGCTTTCATACCTCTGCTCTCATTTTTTTCCATTCATTTTTTTATTCGTCGTTTCTGTCACGTCATTCTTACTTTTGAAACTTGGCGGCCGGAAAGATTTTCATGCCTGGCCGTTGTGTGCTGGGGAGTCGTTCAGCGGTCTGGTTAGGAGAGGATGACACAGAGCCGCCCTCCTACCTCCTTCATGATTAGGTAATTAGTCTGTCGCAGTAGTTAATAACACATGCATTGAACTACGGCCACTGCACGCACACCGCCACGCGCACATGCACCGCACATACTCGGCCTCGTTGATATACCCGCCAGACATGCATACACGCAGCTCAAGTCACCTCACAAAGAAAACGGCGAGGCAGACCAATACATAACCCGCAACACATGTTTTGCCGCCCGCCAACCAGCCAGCCAGCAAGACAGACAGACAGCCTGACACACTGACGCACAGCCAGCCAGAGAGACTGTACGCCAGCCAGATAAAAAGACAGACGGATGGATGGACACACACACACACACACACACACACACACACACACACACACACACACACACACACACACACACACACACACACATATTTATACAGCCGGTGCTGCTATTATAAGAACAATGGATAGGTGTCACTACTACAACATACTGAGGCTACTACTACTACTAGTACTACTACTACTACTACTACTACTACTACTACCACCACCACCACCACCACCACTACTACTACTACTACCACCACTACTACTACTACCACTACCACTACACTACTACTACTACTACTACTACTACTACTACTACTACTACTACTACTACTACTACTACTACCACCACTACTACTACCACTACTTTTACTACTACTACTACCACCACTATTTTTACTACTACTACTACTACTACTACTACTACTACTTCTTCTACTACTACTACTACTACTACTACTACTACTACTACTGTTACTAAAACTGTTACTACTACTGTTACTACTACTACTACTACTACCACCACCACTATTACCACCACCACCACCATCATCCACCACCACCACCCTCCAAGCAACACCCCCAATCCCCCAGTCTACCCGAACACAGACACTCATTCCTTATCACCACCAGTACTCAGTGTCCATTAGATCACTCCCGGAGACAAGACACACGAAAGCACAGTAATAATAAGAAAACATAGATTAAAAAAGGACATGCGAGATGGTATTGGTCTTATGTGTGTGTGTGTGTGTGTGTGTGTGTGTGTGTGTGTGTGTGTGTGTGTGTGTGTGTGTGTCCATAAAATATAAATTAACTTCAGAAACGATAAGGAGATAACGCTTTTAATTCGTCCAAGTAACAAGGATTAGATCTCAGGCGGCGTACGAAACGACGAACATACAAACACTAGACAGACAGACTGACAGACGAGCAGAGATACAGATACACTCATTGTGGCGGCGTCCGAAACACACACACACACACACACACACACACACACACACACACACATACACACGCACATGACCTTAACTAGTGCTAATCCTTCTGGCTCCGGGAGATCTGTGCACTTAACTGAATCTGATAATGCCTGTTGTTGTTTTTTTTTTCTCTCTTTTCATTCCTTTTATTTATTCAGTGACGTTAATGAAGATATGATTTTAATTAATGCTTGGTTAGAGTGTCTCCGTGTGTGTGTGTGTGTGTGTGTGTGTGTGTGTGTGTGTGTGTGTGTGTGTGTGTGTGTGTGTGTGTGTGATTATAGGATTTTTTGAAGGTTAATACAAACTACTTAACATGCAAATATATTCTTATCAGGCTGGAGCTTTTTTATCAGGAAAATTAATCAGCAGTATATTAATTTAAAGCATTGGAATTAAGTCTTGCCGGAGGAGTCGTGTGAGGAAGGAGAAGGAGTGGGAGTGTCATGGGGAGTGGGAGAATAGGCAGTTGTGGGATGGGGAGGAAGGAATCTTAAGTTTTTTTGGAATATATAAGTACAAATCACTGAGAGAGAGAGAGAGAGAGAGAGAGAGAGAGAGAGAGAGAGAGAGTAAAGTAAAGTAACTGATCTCCTGTGTATGCATACAATCATAGCATAAGAAAAGAAAAAAAGAAAAAAAGACGCCGGGAGAGAGAAAAAATGAAAGACACGAAAAGAAACCTTCCTGAGTTTTGCAATTATAATTAATCTCCCAACACATTTCAAGTCAGCAAACCACCCGACCTTACACAACCTCCAATTATATTCAGCAGCTGCATATCACATTGGCCACTTTCGTATACACAGCCGTGCAACCTGATCCCCCAGCCGTGCCCTGCGTCAGAACCTGGCTACACACACACGTACAAAAAAAAAAAAAAAAAAAAAAAACCATGGTCTTCATACGCCCCTGTTTTCCCTGAGTGTCTGGAACCATGGAATAGGAAGAAGAGGAGGAGGTGTAGGATGTAGATAGAAATAGGGTGTGAGGTTAGAAAATGAGAGAAAAAAAGAGTGATAGAGTGGGAAGGAGAAGACGAGAGAGTAGTAGATTAAGTAGAAAGTTTTGCATCAAAGTAATCAATGCACTAAAAGTAGATTAGAACATAAGAGTCCCTTGATGTTATGTGTCACTGGTATCCTGTAAGAGGAGGAGGAGGAACAGGAGGAGGACGAGGAGGTGGGGGGGGGTAGGAAGGCTAAGACAAGGCCGAGGAGGAGCGAGTGGAGGTCGTGTTTCTCAGATGTTCGCGACAGAAGGAATTCGATCCTACTTTTAATGTTCTTCGTTGTACATTTAGTGGTTTTTATGAGGGATTGGATTAGGCTTTCTCCGTGTGCCCATGCTAATGTGTTCCCGCGGGGGAAGAGTGAGACGGGCTTAAGCCGGGGATGACTGACGAAACGAGGAGAAGGAGGAGGAGGAGGAAGAAGTAAAAGAAGAGGAGAAGGAAGAGAGGGATAAAAGAGTGTTAGTGTAGATCTGATTGAGACATGCATGAGATAACTGGTTCTTCCTACATGAGTGTGTGTGTGTGTGTGTGTGTGTGTGTGTGTGTGTGTGTGTGTGTGTGTGTGTGTGTGTGTGTGTGCGTGTGTGTGTGCATAAAGGAAGTTGATTAAGGATGCACACACACACACACACACACACACACACACACACACACACACACACACACACACACACACACACACACACACAGTGGACGCTACTTATTGCTTGTCTGTCACCTTCCTTAGTATGGCGGTGGCAGACAAATGAACGTGTCATAAAGTGGTGACACATGTAACCCACTCACACGCGCGTGCACATACCGACACTCGCCCTTCCCCCGACACACAAGTTGGATGACCAGTAATAGTAGTGGTGGTGGTAGTGGTGGTGGTGGTGGTATGAGGCCAGTGGAGGTGGCTTGGAGGTATACATGTTGCTGCCTTGATGCGGATATCACTCGCTTCCTGCCCCCTCTGCTGCTGCTGCTGCACCCTGCTACCCACCGCCCCTTCTCCTCTTCCTCCTTACCACACCCTTGAGTTACCGCCATCTTTACCTCCTGTCCTCCCGCTCGTGTTAACTTCTCTGGAGTGGAACGATTTGATATCACTGTTTTACTTTGTTTTCATTTTGTTTGCTTCCTCTATTCTTGACGTTAAGATAAATGGATTTTTTTTATTGTTCTTTTCTCGTTACTTAACCCCTTCAGTGCTATGACGCGTTTTCATATTCATTCTGCTTATCATTTGGTAATTTTATACAGCTTCAGAAACTTATGTGAGGATTAAAACAGTAAAGACTTTGGCCATTAATCTTCCGACCTCCATAGACCCTTTCTAATGTACGTACATAAAATCGTCTAATCATACCCAAACTCATGGTAAAAGTGCGTCCCAGTACTGAAGGGGTTAAAGGTCCCGTGATGCTTTATTACCATTAGATTTCTGTAATCATCATTGAAAACCTGCGATAACTTCCACTGTAGTTTATTGTTAGTGGAGGTGAGACGCTGAAGCGATAGACAGCATGAGTCTCACCTTACCAATCTTGAGGCTTATTAGTGAGGCTTCCGCGTTTCCTGTAGGAGGTGATGGCTCTCATGTCTCTGATCGGAAGACACGTATGCACAGTTGCCTCATATTTCTCTCTCTCTCTCTCTCTCTCTCTCTCTCTCTCTCTCTCTCTCTCTCTCTCTCTCTCTCTCTCTCTCTCTCTCTCTCTCTCTCTCTCTCTCTCTCTCTTTCTCACATTCCTTCATCCTTGCCTATTTTTTTCTTTTCTCTACCATTCTTTTGTTTTGCTTATTCTTTTTACTATTATTGTTTTTCTGGTACTATCTGGTATATCTTCAGTCTTAATTACACTTAATCTCCATTCTTTCTTAATCTCAACTCACTATCTCTCTCTCTCTCGTCTCTCTCTCTGCTCTCTCTCTCTCTCTCCTTCCTTCCTTCCTTCCTTCTTTCCTCAACTTTCATCTCCTCTACCACATCTCCTGCAGTCCTTCCCACACCTCTCCCCGCCCCTCCTCCTTCATTCACTTTCACTGCATGACGTCACGAGAGGAACAACGCAAGCTGGTGATAAAAAACCCCTTATAAAGAAGTGTGGAATGAAGGTGCAAGGCGGGAATCGTGGGGAGCGCATACACTTTGGGGAAAATGAGTCAAGTTAAAATACAACGAGAAGCTGAAAGGTGAAGGAAGGAAGGAGGGAGGGAAAAGGAAGGGAGTGGATGGGGGTAGGTGGTAGGTTGTTGCCACACAGTTCATCACGATCACGTAGGTATTTGAGAATAACCTATATGATTTTCTTCTCGTTTTCACGCGCTTTGGTGTTGTAATGAGTGTGTGTGTGTGTGCTGTGTGTGTGTGTGTGTGTGTGTGTGTGTGTGTGTGTGTGTGTGTGTGTGTGTGTGTGTGTGTGTTGTGTGTGTGTATGTGTATGTGTGGTTTAAGAGGGCCTGTCTCATGAAACCTCTCATGATTTTAGCTTCTCGTGTGTGTGTGTGTGTGTGTGTGTGTGTGTGTGTGTGTGTGTGTGTGTGTGTGTGTGTGTGTGTGTGTGTGTGTGTGTGTGTGTGTGTGTGTGTGTGTGTGTGTGTGTGTGTGTGTCTGTGTCTGTGTGTGAAATCATCAGGACTAATGGTCGAAAAAATTATATATGTGGGTGGAAGGACAAGGTTGAGGAGAGATGAGAGGAGGATGGAAGGATGTGGTACGGGTGGAATGAGTTTGGGATGGCTGGGGAGAGGAAGTTGAATACGCAGGTGACGGGGAGTGGAAGCTGTGGATGTGACGGTATGCTGCTAGGCCTGAGTACCGTGTCTGGTGGTGGGAGACGATGAGAGGATGTAGATGAAGAGGGACATTGAAGATTATAATACAGGGTTGGTTAGATTAGATTAGGTTAGGTTAGGTTAGGTTATAGGTGGTAAGATGGAGCATATAGAAGGACAGTGAGGATAGAATAGTGAAAAGGCGTAAAAAGAAGAGGCAAATAGTGAAAAGAAGCTGTATATAGAAGAAAGAAGATGAATAAACAAAAAGAGACAATAAATACGAAAAAAAAATCTTACATAGTACTCATGAAAATACAAAAAAAAAAAAAAAATAAAGAGGCGTTAGATAAAGTAATGGAAGAAGGCAAATAGAAAAACAGGCAGTACGTTAATGGACAAATGAGATTAGACTAAAAAGTATAGGCCATAAGAAAGGTAAGCTGGACAGACAGATGGCGGAGAGAGAACACACACACACACACACACACACACACACACACACACACACACACACACACACACACACACACACACACACACACACACACACACAGTCACAGGTAAACGCCGGGGGACTAATACCTGGTGGAATCAAATCTAATGAAAACAACCCGCCGGCGCCGAGGGATTGGGACAGGTAACGGCTTAAATTCCTTCCATTCATGTAACGTCACTGTCCCCAATCCTCCAATCCCTCACCAGATTTGGGGACCCTCGAGATTGTCCGGCCGAACTAGAATTCCGAGTCGCCCATTAATCGTGTTTTTATTTAATTCTCCCTTTATGCCGCGTCCAGTCGCCTAAAAGAGTAGGGGCGCCGAGAGAGAGAGAGAGAGAGAGAGAGAGAGAGAGAGAGAGAGAGAGAGAGAGAGAGAGAGAGATACTTGGGTGTAAGATTGATGTAGTGAACAAGAAAAGAATAATATACATAGATAATTAGTGCATGATGTTACATAGAAAAGCAAAGTTAAAAATAAGATAGATGAGATCAGAGAGAGAGAGAGAGAGAGAGAGAATTCTTCCTCCTCCTGTGTACAATTAAGAATAAAATACGTACAAGCAAAAAGGTTATAACGAGGAAGCTCCTAGATCAGTCTTAGGATGTGTGCCATTCATTATAATTAGGATTTAAGTTAAGTCTTGTCATCTCTCTAAGTACCTCATTAGCCTTGCAATTGTTGGCCCAGATCATGCCTTTGCTCCTTCCTTCTTCCTTCTTCCTCCTCCTCCTCCTCCTCCACTGTGCTTGTCTCTCTTTCTCGTCCTCCTCCTCTTCTCTTATCTTTTTATATATTTTTTTTCATCGTCTGCTTGTTTTCTTCGTTTTTATTTTCCTTTTGTTTCCTTTGTCGTTGTTATCTTTCTTCTTTTCTTTTCTCTCTCTCTTCCTTCTTACTTTTTCATCATCGTTATCATATTCTTCTTTTTCTTTTTATTTTCTTCTTCTTCTTCTTCTTCTTCTTCTTCTTCTTCTTCTTCTTCTTCTTCTTCTTCTTCTTCTTCTTCTTCTTCTTCTTCTTCTTCTTCTTCTTCTTCTTCTTCTTCTTCTTCTTCTTCTTCTTCTTCTTCTTCTTCTTCTTCTTCTTCTTCTTCTTCTTCTTCTTCTTCTTCTTCTTCTTCTTCTTCTTCTTCTTCTTCTTCTTCTTCTTCTTCTCTTCCTCCTCCTACTCCTCCTCCTCCTCTTCCTCCTCTTACTCCTCCTCCTCCTCCTCCTCCTCCTCCTCCTCCTCCTAATGGCTCTAGGAAAAGACTTATTAAATTGCAGGTGATTTGATTCGCTAATTACTCGTACTCTTCAGGTAATATTTGTAAACATAATCTCGCAGGTAAATTGACATATGTAGTCACTTTGCAGAGTAGATTTATTTATTTATTTATTTATTCATTCTTTCTATTTTATCTTAAATTTGTGGATATTCGTTGCTACTTAATTTCAAAGGATAATTTAGAAGGTTAGCTTATGATTTTGTTTTCTACTAACCCCTTCAGTACCATGACGCGTTTCTATATTTATTCTGCTTATTATTTTGTGATTTTATACAGCTTCAGAAACTCATGGGGGTATTAGAATACTGAAGACTCTGGCCATTAATCTTCCAAACTTCATAGACCCTTTCTAATATAAATAAAATGATCTAATCGTGTACAAATCTCAAGGTAAAAACAATTCCCAGTATTGAAGGGGTTAATTTCAGAGGGTAATTTAGAAGGTTAACTTATAAGTATTTTTTTCTCTGATATATTTTCTCTACTGATTTTTTTTATTTATGTGCGTATTTCCTTTGACTTTTGTTATTGATTTGTTATATTTGTAAATACTTTTTTATACGTTTATACGATTGATTTTCCTTCATTTGTTGTGTGTAAGGTTTCATTATATATTTTGCTTTTTTTTTTTTTTAATTAGCGAGATGTGTCTCTAAACATTTACTTTGGAGGTGAATTTGAATGCTTACAGCCTTACATTAAGAATTTTATGATTTTTCACTTTTTTTATATCATCTACTTTCTGCAATTATTGTGATCTCACTATTTATTTACATTATTTCCGTTAGTCTCTTGTTATAAGTATCTATAAGCATTAATTATTGAGGTAAATTTCAATAGTCAGAAATTTTTCTTTATAACCTGGTTGTTTTTATTTATTTTGACCTGTTTGTTCATTTTTTCCCACAACTTTTATTCTGAATTAGCGCAGCTCATGCCCCATCTTGGTTCACGCAGCCTCGTTAAGCGGAGCGCATTTTAAGGTTGACCCTGAGATCGCTTCATTATAGGGCAGCGCAAGACACCCTCACGACTTGACCTGACCTCGTCCCTCTGGCCGATCACGTGACTTAAATGGACCGCATCCCCATCGTGGAGGAAGGAGAGCAGCCCAGTTATTTGGTGGAGTAAATATATTAAGCAACAAAAACTGAAAGCCTTGACCAAACAACACCAGCGAAAATTATGAACTTAACATTTTGAGAGCCAGTCTTGTATTCAGTCCTTGCATAATTTCTTCATGAAAATTGGGTAAAAAAAATACGGGTGTTTTTTCAGAATTTAGAGATAATTTGTACCAGAGTTATGTAAAAGGTCACATCACAGGTATTAGTTAAAAATATTACGCAAAAAGATAGATAAATAAAATCATATTAGTATTATAAAGAAATGTTAACAACGTACTGGACATCTCTTGGTTTCTCTTTCTGTTTTCCTGTTTCTCTCTTACAAATAAAAAGATGCAAAAGAACACACAAAAACAAAACAAAACGTAATCTAAAATGAAATACCAGATCAATTAAAAAAAATAATTCATGTATTGAAAACTTTATATGAAAAAAAGGTGAAAAAAAACGAAAACTTTTAATACATTACATGACGTCTGAAAACTTGACGATACCTGTTTTCTTTCTACTCTGATTAGTGAGATAGTGAGCAGAGCGAGCCGAGGCAGGTGAGACGCTGAGCTCGGTGCAAAGGCTGGCTGGAATCTGGTGCGGGTGATTAGCTAAGCAGAGATTATTGGTCAGGCCGTCACCTCTAATCCCAAGACTGATTGACGACACCAGTCTTAACCTTCTCTCCCTTCATCTTCCCTCTCCTTCTCCCTCCCTTCCTCCTTCCCTATCTCCCTCCTCCAACCTCCCTCCCTCCCTTCCTCTCTTTCTATCCCTTTCTTTTTTTCTGTCGTTTTAATTATCTCTCTGGCATTTTTTACAAAGACAAGTTTTTTTTCGTGTTTTTCTTTTCATTTGTAGGTCCTCGTCTCATTTATTTTCTTACTTCGTTTTGTAATTAAGCAAGTCTCCTAAGAAATGTTCGATTGTTTCTTTTTGTAGTAAGTTTTTGATTAGTTTATGATGTAATTGATCTTTTTTTTTCAATTTACTGTTTCTATTTTTAGCTTTCAGTATTGTATTTTGATCAGTTTTTTTTTTTTAATCTTTCTTGTTGGAGGTTGTGGTGAAAAGAGAGGAAGGTATTATGGGGGCAAGTGTATTCTTTCCTTTTTATTTTTTATTTTTCAAGTTTCTTCTTAAATCAGCACTTGTTCTATCTAATCTACGTTTTTTTTCGTCTCTTCCTCTATTACTTGTATTACTAATTTTTCATACTTTCATATCTTAACTGCACTGCATTTCTCTGTTCTTTTATTTTCAGTCTTTAACATACTTTTCATCCTATCTTTCCCTTTAACATTCTCTCTACAGTTATCCCTCTTTATCTCTCCTTTTTACACTCTACCTTCTTCTATTCCTCTTTCTCCTCATCTTCACCTTCACCTTCCTACCCCCGTCTTTGCTTCAGTCCCATACCTTTCTTCCCCCTTTTCTCCCGGCGTTTGTAATCCCCAAATGGAGGGTTTTCTTCGCTAAAGGTCGAGAAATGTTTGAGATTAACAGTTCTTACAGTCTGGAAAGAGAGATTGTCGTGTTATTTATTTCTGGTCGCCACCCTTTTCGCTGCCTCTGAGGGATGTCATTTTCTGTGGCCTTTGTTTCTTCCTCTCTCTCTCTCTCTCTCTCTCTCTCTCTCTCTCTCTCTCTCTCTCTCTCTCTCTCTCTCTCTCTCTCTCTCTCTCTCTCTCTCTTTCTATTGGTTTTCTTTTGTTTTCTTTGTCTGGGCATCTCTTGGTTTCTCTTTCTGTTTTCTGTTTCTCTCTCTCTCTCTCTCTCTCTCTCTCTCTCTCTCTCTCTCTCTCTCTCTCTCTCTCTCTCTCTCTCTCTCTCTCTCTCTCTCTCTCTCTCTCTCTCTCTCTCTCTCTCTCTCTCTCTGTGTGTGTGTGTGTGTGTGTATGTCAAATTTATATAGCACATGAAAGATAAGGAATACAATTATAATGTAAAAAATGGAACGATGGATACGATACGTGAAGGAAAACAAGTTATGAGAGGGAAGAGGTACAGAACATTCTCTCTCTCCTGGCGGTCCGGAGGGAGTGTCAGATGTGTAGATATAATGGTAGATAAATTTAGATAGGAGTAAAGCGGGTTTAGATCAAGTTGTTCCTCGCTGTGTAGTGTTTTCCCGAAGCATTCCTGTTGTAGCTTATCACTTCTGGCATCTTCGGTTCTTGATCTTGCGTATCTAAGATCATATTTAAATCTCAGCGTTAATGGAGGTACATAAAAAAAGGTTTAGTTATCGAAAAGTGGCCGAGTGTTGCTGTTAATCTTTTCAGTACCATGACGCGTTTTCATATTCATTCTAGTTACTATTTGGTGATTTTATACAGCTTCAGAAACTTACGTGGGGATTAGGATAGTGAAGATTCTAGCCATTAATCTTCTGACCTCCATAGATCCTTCCTAATGTCAATAAAATCGTCTAATCATATCCAAAACTTAAGACAAATGTATCCCAGTACTTGAGGGGTTAAGTAATGTGTACGTAAATCCTTTTAATGGGACAAATAATTACTGGTCGATATCTTCCCTATGATCCCCACCAACGATACTTCCCCGTAACACCCCCGCCGGGCGAAGGTCAACCCGGCCGGGACTTGCATTGTGTCCCTTAAGCCTGACGCCACCGCATAAGGCAGAGTCCGGGCCATCCCATCCCGCCGCGAGGGTCCACGGGCATTCACAGCCTCCCATAAGTCCCCTAGGCCCTTCCTTCCCGTGGCCTATACCCCTGTGCCCACTCCCATCTCACTCTAGTCCTCCCACACGCCCCCATGCCCAGGCCTCCCCATCCCACACACACAGAGCCCGAGATTTCTCCTAAACTATCCATTAAGTTCGGGTCTATGCTGAATGGTGAGCAGCCATTCATCCCCGCCCAGAAACTGATAGTGGGCGAGTGTATCAAATCGCAGAGGAATGCTCATTGTCTTGTCCGGCCATTACGGGCGCTGCGCGTTTTGAGATGTCAGGGTATCAAAGCCCCTCTCCGAGATAAACACCTAATGACGTCACTGCTGCGGGGCTGACGAAGGGGAGGCAGAGCGGGAGAGGAAAGGGAGGGAAGGAAGATGGGAAAGGAAGGAAGGACGGCACTCAAGGCGAGGGGTTTTGAGGGAAAGTGAACCAAGAACTTACCTCCTTGTTCTTCCTCAATCCTGTGAACTCTGGGCTCTCTCTCTCTCTCTCTCTCTCTCTCTCTCTCTCTCTCTCTCTCTCTCTCTCTCTCTCTCTCTCTCTCTCTCTCTCTCATCTTCCCATCCCTTCGCCTCTCATTTCGATTTTCCACGTCTTTTTGTGAGAGTTTCGTATTTTCCCTTTTCTCTCCGAGGGGCTTCGGTCGATGTGTAATTTCCGTTTCATCCGACAGATAGCGTTGTATTCGCTCGGGTCAGGTAATTTCGTTATGGCATCAGAAAACTGGCTGAGGAAGGAGCAGGGCGGAGGTGGATGGTAGGAAGACGTGGAGGAGGCGACGTGGTGGTGGTAGTGATGGCAGTGGTGGTGGTGGTGGTGGTGTGAAGAGGTTGCCAGGTGAGGTTGTTGGAATTGGAAGGGGTTGCGGTCCCCAAAACTAGGTAAAGAGACGCAATATTGGGCAGGTAAAGGTACACATGAGGGTTGCAGTAAGTTCATTGGGTCTGGCTCGCGGTCTCAGGTTTTCTATCATTCCTTTATTTATTTATTTTTTTTTTTGACAGTGTTGTAAAAGTACCGTTGTTGTCGTTGTTATCGTTGTTATTTATCATCATCATCAGCATTATTTTAGGTATCGAGAATGTTAAACGGTGTTGGACTCTCAGCGTTTGAGTTTTATACCGAGTCTGAATGGCCAATAAAATTCAGCAGAGATATTAATGTTGATAACAGACTGGTTAGGAGAGAGTAGATAACGAGAAAGTTGAGAGTACCGAAAAACGAGAGAGAGAGAGAGAGAGAGAGAGAGAGAGAGAGAGAGAGAGAGAGAGAGAGAGAGAGAGAGAGAGAGAGAGAGAGAGAGAGAGAGAGAGAGAGAGAGAGAGAGAGAGAGAGAGAGAGAGAGAGAGAGAGAGAGAGAGAGACGAGATGAGGGAAGAGGGAGGGAGGGCTGACCTCGTCTCCCCGACCTGTCTCTTAATCTCGTGGGTTCCATCTCGTGTCTTTATTCACAGTGTCAGTCCTTCGCACCTCCACCATTGTTCGTCCATATCCCCTCAGAGCCTCGCCCGCCTCCGCCCTGCCCCGCGCCTCCCTGCCCACCAGCCACTGCCTCGCCCATTCTCTCCAGCCTCTCAACCATAACACACTAAATTATTCCACTATACAGATATGGAAGGCGACCCACCAAGGTTCTCAGGAAGGGCAGAGGTTCTTTTGGGGTTCAAAGATACTTCATTCCGTTGAGGTTCTGTAATGTTGAGGCTCAGCATTCCTACGCCCTGAAGTGCCCTCCATATCCCCTACCTCCTCCTCCTACTCATCCTCCATTCTCTCTCTCTCCCACATCCTCCGTCCCCTCTGACTTAAGATCCTAAGTTCCATTTCTACCTGTTCTATACTCTACCCCCCTCTGACCACCTTCCTTTACCTGTGATTAGCCTTATGTCACCTGTGGGGAGATAGTGTCGATGTTTCGTGAGATTAAAACTATGAATGACAGTATAAACAGGAAATTGGTCATTGGAGTTTGTGGCTGTAGATGAAATGTCTGTGTCTAGTCTTTATTTTATGGGATGTGGTACGTGCGTGCATAATTTTTACTATTTATTTATGCATTAATTTTTCACTTATTTTATTATTTTTTTCATGAACTCTCCCTTCATTGTAATTAAGTGTAGGATTTGGAACGCGAAAGGATTTTTGAGGGTTAAGTGTATTGTAAGAGTTATTTCGCATTAGTATGTCTCGTGTTACTCTTCCTTCGTGTCTCGTTGCCCTTAGTTAATTTACCGTCCTACTATTTCTCTCAGTGTACTCATTTCAGTGTTCGTTCATTTCCCTAATATTCCTTCCCTCACACGCTTGCCTCTCTCTCTCTCTTCTTCCCCGCGCCTTTCGTGTTCAGCACATATTTGATTTTGCACTAACACTTAATTCGTACCTGGGAATAATTGCATTTCCTCGTACTGTTCTGCACATTTCCTCCTCCTCCCTTGCCTCCATCGCCTCTCCTTCACACGCTTCTCTGGTGCATTAGCCACTCTCATATTCCTCCGTAATAATCTCCTATCCCTGTATTACTTTCTCACTCACTTCGCATCTCACCTCCATGCACACCTCCCTTGACGCCTAATTAAGCTCTCGTTTCTCATGCTCCAAAAGTAGAGTTCGGCAAAGCAAGCACACACGAGGGGCGGGGATGACTCTGTCCGACTCGTCCATTCTCACGAGGCAGACTGACAATACACTCCGGAGGGTGATAGGACCCCAGGACTTAACGTGGTAATTATGGCCGCTATTAGACCAGGTATTTTCAGCAGGGAGGGCCACTAATTATTACCTGGCTGCATGCTATCGGGGATCACGCGGGGAATCAGAGAGGAGACAGGGCGGGGAATCAGGGTCGTGAGTGTGAATTACGAGCCCTATGTGTCCTTGAGAGATGAGTAAGACCTGCTTGCCGATACTCAGGTTTGGGTAAATTGGGTGGGTGCGCAGGTAAGGTAGATCATGGCTAATGGATGGTAAGTGATGCGTTGTGGACATGAGTGGAATATAGATGTAGGTTATCTAGCTCAATTCCGAGGATTTTGAGGCAAGGGAGGAATTGGTAAGGGGAAGAAAGTGTAAGTAGGTACGTGCGTGGTGTGAGTGTTTGGCTGGTGGAGTTTGAGTGTTTTTTTTTTTTTTTTAAAGTTTAGTTAGCAATGTGTGTGTGTGTGTGTGTGTGTGTGTGTGTGTGTGTGTGTGTGTGTGTGTGTGTGTGTGTGTGTGTGTGTGTGTGTGTGTGTGTGTGTGTGTGTGTGTGTGTGTGTGTGTGTGTGTGTGTGTGTGTGTGTGTGATCTATAATTAGGTGTATTTCTGGACGTATGTTTGAAGTGAATAAATAGAGAGTGGAGTTTTTTTCATTTAGATAATTTATGAATATGTCCTCCACAAGTGTGAATGTTTACGTGGAGGTTCTATTTTTTATATTTTTATTATAATTAACCGCATTCATGAACGTATGTGTCCCTCGGTCTCCTCTCCCCTCCCTCCCTCTTTCTCCTCGTACTCAAAATAGCAATGATGATTTATTATGAGTGTTCTTTTACGCCAGTTGCGAATTTCCTGTGCCGTATTTATCAAACAGTCGCCGGTGTTTATATCCAGCGCGTGCAAGTTACCGGTTGTGCTAAGTATGCAAATACTTCCCTGAACCTGAATTGTGCATTATTAATAAAACTCAGCCAGACTCTAATGACATGGTGGACCACGCAGCTCACTAAATTAATTGGACATAATTATCGTTTGCTCCAGGTAATTAGTCACTGCCAGGTGGTGATTACTGGGGAGTGAGTGGAAGCTAAGGCGAGGGAGGGGAGGACGGGTGACGACCCTGAAGGTATGCAGGGAAGGGGAGGGGAGAGAATGGAGGAGCAAGCAGGGTAGGTGACGTGACGGCGTGGGAGAAGGAGGAGGAGGAGGAGGAGGAGGAGGAGGAGGAGGAGGCGGCATGACGTCCGTGTAATCAGTATATCGTGCAAAAAATCAACTAATAGTAAGAACAAAAAGAAAAGGGGCACAAGCCAATCAATTTTCCAATACAACGAAATATTTGAGATAACTAAAAAAAAAAAATCATAAACACAACTAAAAAGAGGAATAACAAAAACAAACCAACAACAAAGAGGACGAAGCATAAGTAACAGAGAGAGAGAGAGAGAGAGAGAATATAGTAAGAAGGAAGGAACAAGAAGTAGATTACAAACTGAGACTCCGGGAGTTGGACGCGAGGGAGCAATAACAGCCAACACTAATATCCGAAACGCAACTCGAGAGAGGCCGAGAGGCTTGGAACGTGTGGCTGCATAAGTGTGTTGTGTCCTGCGGGTCTTGACTGACTGACTGGGCTGCGGAGGGGCGAGGGGGAGAGAGAGAGAGAGAGAGAGAGAGAGAGAGAGAGAGAGAGAGAGAGAGAGAGAGAGAGAGAGAGAGAGAGAGAGAGAGAGAGAGAGAGAGAGAGAGAGAGAGAGAGAGAGAGAGAGAGAGAGAGAGACAGAGAGAGAGAGAGAGAGAGAGAGAGAGAGAGAGAGAGAGAGACAGAGAGAGAGAGAGAGAGAGAGAGAGAGAGAGAGAGAGAGAGAGAGAGAGAGAGAGAGAGAGAAGAGGGTATATACAGTCACGAGAGAGTAAGTGGTATATGAAAGAATAAATAATAGAAAGAAGAGAATAGGAAGGGGAGGAGTGAAGGGAAAGAAAGTGAAGGGGTAGGTAGTGGAGGTAGAATGAGTTTTGTGGCAGGGGAGAGGAAGCGGAAGATGACATGTTGGTGACAGGTTATAGGAGGAGGAGGAGGAGGAGGAGGAGGAGGAGGAGGAGGAGGAGGAGGAGGAGGAGAAGGAGGAAGATAAAGAGGAAAAGAGAAAGAGGAATAAAAGGAAGACGAGGACGAAGACTTTAACCCGGACATTGTTTACGAAAGGAAGAATGTAATTTTGGCCACGTTTTTTTTCTTTCTAATTGACATAAATAATGTATCAGGTGTGTATTAAACCATTACACACACACACACACACACACACACACACACACACACACACACACACACACACACACACACACACACACAGATATGATTACTTTTCATGTCACTTCTACATCACGTCCAGCAGAGAGTCGCCCTTCACTTCGCTCACCGTCCATTGTTCCTCTTGTTTTCATCGCCTTCATTTATACTTAAAAGCGGCGCCGCGGCTTCGGGAAGGGGCCCTTTATCCTTCTTCATGACCCACTTCCGGTGTTTCTCCAAAAATTACCGCTGCAGGAAGCTGGACCCTCGATTCAACTGTGGCAATTCTCGTCATTACTACACTCAGGAGCCGCGCACACCCGAAGGAGCCAGAGGGGGAAGCTAAATACCTGTGTGAATGTTGTGTTTTGACCGTGGCAGCTTTAATTGGGGGTTCTCAGGTGCTCGTCAAGGAGATCGTGGTGATGATTTGCTGATTTACGTCCCCCGGTTTGTGTGTGTGTGTGTGTGTGTGTGTGTGTGTGTGTGTGTGTGTGTGTGTGTGTGTGTGTGTGTGTGTGTGTGTGTGTGTGTGTGTGTGTGTGTGTGTGTGTGTGTGTGTGTGTGTGTGTGTGTGTGTGTGTGTGTGTGTGTGTGTGTGTGTGTGTGTGTGTGTGTGTGTGTGTGTGTGTGTGTGTGTGTGTGTGTGTGTGTGTGTGTGTGTGTGATGTAACCAATTAAACTCGTAAGAAACACTTGGATTATAATGTTACGTTGCCAAATACTATTCATAAAGTTATTCATCATGGTGTTTCTTATAATTCCACTCCTCAGGTGATCAAATATGCACGTTTCGGTGAAAGAAACATCCAAGTCAGCTGCGCTTCTTTTCCGAGAAATCTGATTAAGTATACGTGTTTCATATTGCACATAAGCACATGTATGTTTTATTATTTTATCTCTTTACTTGTTCCTTCCCTTGAATTTACTGTATTTCCCCCATTACAACTGTAAAAACATACACATACATTTGTCTACTTTACACATCTGTAGAACTTTATGACAAGACGATTTTATTTACATTAGAAAGGATTTAGGTTAGGTTAGAATGTTTTAATATTTTATCTCTTTACTTATTCCTTCCCATGAATTTACTATATTTCCTCCCATACAACTGTAAAGCATACACATACATTTGTCTACTTTATACACCTGTAGATCCTTAATCCTTCCAATATTGAGACGCATTTCTACCTTGAGTTTTGGGCATGACAATGATTCTACTTACATTAGGAAGAATCTATGGAAGTTAAAAGAATAATGGCCAGTCCCCCACATAAGTTACTGAAGCTGTATAAAATCACCAAATAGTAAGAAGAATGAATATGGAAACGGCACTGAAGAGGCTAAAAACTTTTCCTTACTCTTTTTTTCACATTATCCTTTGTAAACTAAAGAAAGTAGTGTTAGATCTTATACCTGCCTTAGCGATCCGTTTGAGGACTACTCTTCTAATTCCTGTCTTTACCAAAACCTTCCTTTACTCTTTTCTCGCCTTGCAATGCCTCCACGCGACCCTCCCTCCTCCTCCTCTACGATGCGTCCCTCTCACACCGACATGGTCACCTCCCTCGATGCGTGGATTCACCTTTTTTTCCACTTTTCTTTTTTGCCGTGCTCACTCGCACTTAAGTCTTATCTGTGCATCGGCGCGGGAGGGAGAGAGGGGTGGGGAGGTGAGGAGGGGAGGGAGAGGGAAGGTAGGGGTGAGGGGTGATAATAGCAGGTGTTGTGGAGGGCGGACGTGCGATCTGCGAGTCTTAAAGTGATAAGGCGGGACTCCTATCTTGGGTTAGTATTTACAGTGACTCTGCTCTATCCCTCTCCCTCCTTCTCTCCTTCTCCCTCTCTCTCCTCCCCTCTCTCTCCCACCCCCTATCGGAAATTGAGACAGGTGTGGTATCGAACGCTAATCAGCCAGCTAAAGGTGTTATGGAGTGTTTCACTTTTTTATTTTAATGCGTGGTCGTGTTTTTGGTTTTCTTTATCTTCCGTGCGCGAGTCGTCTTAATTATTGGGTCGAAATCTTTACGTTTCTCCTTTTTTTGCCTTAGATTTCTGCTTTTCCTCCTTGCTTGCTTTGAATTCTTGTGATGTTTTATTTTCTTTTTCTTTCTTTTTCTTTTTTTTTTTCGTTGCTTACTGTCGCGTGTATATTTATTAGTGAGAATATTATTGTTTTGTTTTGTTTTGTTTTCATTTTCTTTTATTTATCTTCTTTCTTTTCTCCACTGTCTTTCCTTATTTATGTATTATTATTTTTTTCCTCACTTCTTTTTCTCACACACCTGAATTTTTTCCGTCTTTTCTCATTAATTTTCTTCTCTTAATCTTCTTTTTTCTCTTATAAATCCTCTCCTTTTTCCTCTTTCTCCTACACCTTCCCCCCTCCTCCCCCTCCTCCTCCTCCACCTCGTCAGTCTCCTCATCCTTTCTTCTTTTTTTTCATAAATGGACCAAGCCTTGCATAACCTTCCCTGCCCACGTCTTTTCTCCCTTAATCCTTTAGGAAACCTCCCTCCCTTCACCCCCTCACCTCTCTCTCTCTCTCTCTCTCTCTCTCTCTCTCTCTCTCTCTCTCTCATCGGCCGGAGAAATGGCAGATCTCGCGGCACAGTCTCGAAGAAGCGGCCGCCAGGATTCCATAATTCATAATCAGCTGCTAAAAAGGCGGCGAGGATGAGAAATGCGCGCGGGTGAAGGGGAAATTACTTCTCTGATGAAGGAAAATAAAAAATAACACTGAAAAAAAAGGGGAGGGATGGGGAGAGGGATGGGATGTGTTAGGGGGGGGAGACGAGCAATATAGCACCGGTGGCATCTAACGGTGAAATGAGGAAGCTTTTCTCTCCCCTCTCCTCCTCCTCCTCCTCCTCCTCCTCCTCCTCCTTCTCCTCCTCCTCCTCGTCCTTTCCTCCTTCCTTCGCCGTCTTGCTTCTGATTACGTTGGAAATTAGTTGTTTTGTCGGCCTTGAGAGAGTATTTCTTAGTATTTTTCAGTGGATTTTACTTGTTTCTCTCTCTCTCTCTCTCTCTCTCTCTCTCTCTCTCTCTCTCTCTCTCTCTCTCTCTCTCTCTCTGTATACTGTAGAAAGTGACGAGGGGCTCAAAAGTCATCATAGTTTTCTTGTGAATTTGGTGAACCGATTCATAATTTTATTCTTTTTTCTTTTGGTCTTTATAAAACTTTCAATGATCCGAGTAGGCCTAACTTTTTATTTATTTATTTTTCCTATGTCCTAAATGGACTGTTCAGTCTTGATAGTTTCTTTTTATCATTTATTTTTATTTTGTTTTATTATATTTACTTGTCTTTTTTGTATAATTTATCTGAAATGTAGCTCCTTTTTCATTCTTTTCCTTTTTATTTATAATTTTAGATTTTATCTGTAGAACTCTCAAATTATTTTCTCAATAGGTGGATTTACAGCAAACTTTGTTCTTGTGTTTTTTTTTCAGGGTTTTAAAAATTTATCTTTATTTCGATTCCGTTATTCCAGTGATTGCTTTTATTTATTTATTTTTTTTAACAAGCAGCTCATGAATGTAGGAGTTATTGGCTTTGACGTGTGTTCCATAGGTGAAGTAGGTCGGCAAGGTATAGCTTAAGAATTGAAGGCACTAATTGTCTTATGAAGCACCTTTCCGTGGTATAGTTAACTCGGTACACTGTATTGTAGGTTGAAAAATGAGGTTAAGACAAAGATTCCTTCACCTTTTATAGTATTTCCATTACATAACTATCATATGTTTAAAAGAGGGTTAAAAGTACCAGATCCTTAATTCCCAGGTGATCTTTTTGTAAACCCAATTGAATCCCCAATCAAACTTGACCTCATCTCACCTGACCTCATCTCACCTCGGAGCCCTTACATCACCTGACAGGCCAATACACCCACGTGACGTCTTTCCTTGACATCATTTAAAGAGAAGGGAAAAGGGAGGGAGAGAAGGAGGGAGGGAAGGAAGGTAAAATGTCAGAAGGAAGCTGCGGAGGGAAGAGGAGAGGAAGGGAGGGAAAAAGAGGGGAAAGGTGGAGGGGGCGGTGGTGGCAGACCCTTCTCCGTAACTGAATTTTCCCTGCGTCCTGCTGGGGGAGTGGGGTGACGACGGGGCGGTGGGTGGAGGGAGAGGGGAAGCAGAGATGGAAGGAGGAGCAGGAGGAAGGTCGTTGCTAGTTGACGCGTCACTGTGGATAGATACTTTTTGTACTGATAGATAAATGTTTCGTGATTGTTATTGGTGTTCATTCTCGTCTTCTTTCTCTTGTTCTTTTCGTACTTTTTACTTTAGCCTCCTCTTCCTTCTTCTCTCTTCTATTTGTTTATCTGTGTGTGTGTGTGTGTGTGTGTGTGTGTGTGTGTGTGTGTGTGTGTGTGTGTGTGTGTGTGTGTGTGTGTCATTTCGAAAGCAGGATACACACATGGATGAAGAAGTTACTATTATAAGATGGTTCATTTGTGTTCTTAATCCTTTGGGAATCCATGAATTATTATTATTATTATTATTATTATTATTATTATTATTATTATTATTATTATTATTATTATTATTATTATTATTCCTCCTCCTCCTCCTCCTCCTCCTCCTCCTCCTCCTCCTCCTCCTCCTCCTCCTCCTCCTCCTCCTACTACTACTACTACTACTACTACTACTACTACTACTACTACTACTTCCATCCCCACCACCACCACCACCACCACCACCACCACCACCACGAAGCCACTATCGTCAAAAATCAACACGAAGGATGATTCCAGTATAGAGTACACGGTTGTTAAGGTGACCAGACCATATATAGGCAGTGTCGCTGGAAGCCTCTCAGACGACGCCTGCACCTCACATGGGAGACAAAAGTGACTCTGAAGTGCTTTCCTATGACACTCCCACCCTAACGTACCTCCACACCTCGGCACTTCTCACCTGGGGACAAGACAGGTATTTTGGCGGAGGCTCACTTCTTATGGGTATTGATTATTTTTACTTCCCCATTGAAGACCGTCATTGTACAGGTATGGAGACGAGGGAGAAGTAAAGAGGAGGAGGAGGAGCGGCAGGAAGGGGAGCAGTAGGGTAGGGTGGGGCTATGGTGGTACAGGTGAGAAGAGGAAAGGTACTGTTAGAGGAGAGAGAGAGAGGAGAGATGACATGTAAAGAGGGAGGAGTGAGAGGGAGGTGACAGTTTTTGCAGTGATGTGGAGAAATGAATATGAAAAACATGGAAAAGATGAAAATACATCAGGAAAAGTTACGAAGTGTGTGTAAATTCTTTGTAGACAAAAATAAAACATTAGTTGTATTTACACATGGAAAAGAAACCACAACTGAAGACAGAATACAATAAGTAGATATATTGTAAATCAATAAATAAATTACTAATACAAATAAAACTTACAAAGGAAGTAACAAGAAAAAATTATTAGCATTTAAAAATGGAAATATAACACCATTGAGGAAATTCAGCGTTATCTCTCTGTTTCTCCTTACGTGTAATTAGTGTTCTCTTTATGTGGGTGTTAAAAGCGAGTGTCATTGCAGCATCCTGGCTTCCCTGCTGGTGTGTATTAATGGGATATTTCCGCGGCAGCCAACACGAGAGTCGAGGCTCGGGGTTGCCTGGTTGGTTCGCTGGCGACGGACGAGGGGACCAGCTGCGGCTTTTCCTTATCGATCGAGTCCTTGAGATTTCCTTTTTTCTTTTTCTTTCACTATTCAGTTTCGTGTGATACTTTGATGTTTTGCTGCTTTCTCCTTTGGTGTTTTTTTTATCTATTGATTGGTTTGAGTGTTTAGTTTCTCTCGTAAACTGTTTCCTTGTATTCTTGTATATAATTTACTTGTTTTTGTTACACTTTGTTCTTAAGAAAAGTTGGCAATTTGACTAACTGGTTTGTATGAGACATTATTTTCTCATTCTTCCAAATTATTATAATGAAGTACTTCTATTTTCGTTACTTTGTTCTTAGGTGAAGTTAGTGACTTACTGATTGTACAAGTTTTATTTACCCTTCTTGTGAATTATTATCCTAACTTTATATATTTGTTTTAACTTTTACCACCGACGTATTAGGTAATATTCTACTTTGTCTGTCCCACAAACTCTATTCCTTGTTTACCAATTGGCTTTGTTATATCGTTGAAAAGTTGGCTCAGTTAGTCAGTCTGCCGTAGCTTCCTCAAATCGATATAAGGAGCCGTAACCGCGTCCAGGATTGCCCACTGACATGACACACACACACACACACACACACACACACACACACACACACACACACACACACTGCACCACTATATTTCAAACAACACTTGTATGGTTTTGACGACGAGTTATCACGTACCTACCTGAGCTTACCTATTACGGCGATGTATACTACCTGTAATATGTTAGAATCCTTTAAAGCCTAGTGCACTTCATTCTATCTACTACTACTACTACTACTACTACTACTACTACTACTACTACTACTACTGTTGCTGCCACTACTTCTACTACTACTACTACTACTACTACTACTACTACTACTACTACTACTACTACTACTACTACTACTACTACTACTACTACTACTACTACTACTACTACTACTTTTTCTCTTCCCTATTCCTCCCACTCCTCTTCCTCCTGCTCCTTCTAACTCTTCTTTGACATCCTTTCCCCACACATCTCACTCCCTTCGCTACATCCTTTGTCCCCTTTCACCCTTTCCATAGGTTCCCCTCTTCACTCTTCCCATCAGCACCCTCACCTCACCTGTCCCGCTCTCCCTCCCTCACACTACCCTATTTTTTCTTCCATCTGTTCCTTTCTCACCCTTCCAACTTAATCCTCCTTCGCATCCTTCTTTACTCACCTCGTCCTTATCCTCTCTCCCTCTCCTTCTTTCTCCTCTCTTCGTTATTTGTTCTTATATTTTATCCTTTCCTTCTCATTCATTCCCTCCTTCGCCCCTTCTCGTCCCCCTACCCTCCCTCACATACTTCCCTCCACCAGTTTCCTTATAGTTTGTCCTCTTCCTCTCACCTTCTCAAGCTCTCACTTCTCCCCAGTCCTTCCCAGCCCTCCCCTGCCCGTGCCTGCCCTGTCCTGCCTGCCAGTCGTGCCCTCGTGCCCAAACACACTGATTATACTCGGGTCAGCGGCGGTAATCTGATTAACTTTAAGGTCCAAGGTGGCTGGCAATGAAAGCCATTTTTGTGTCAGGTGCTTAATTAAAGGTATTCATATAAAGAAGCAGTTGGCGTGGATATTTCGAACATAAATTGTGTGACTGTCTAAGATGTCCACTATTATGATATATATCCTACATTCAGGGATTTAATTTCCTCCTAAGCTCCCAGTGACGGCTTGGTGGGAATTGTATAATCCTTCCTAAGTAAACTTGGGCAGCTGGATAGCCAATCGTGGAGCTCAGCGAGTCCCCGGCCAGCCAATGAGCGCAGACATTGAGGCGAGTTTAACAGCAATCTCCGGCCCGTGTTTATCTCGGGGTCTTGGGACGACGAGGACGACGAGGACGACCAGGATGAGAACGAGCGGGACCAAACTGAGTAGGAAGGAATGCCGATGCTATCACTCATGCGTTGTTTGTTCGTTTGCCTTTTGTCCTCCTCCTCCTCCTTAAACGTTTGGGAATGGCGTAGTATATTTAATTAATCCCTTCACGCCGGGAGTTGACGTTTCCAGCAGCCTCCACGGATGAAATACTGCGAATATTACATGCGGTTATCGACTTTATGGCACGAAGTTTTATCTCGTCCACCAAAAGGTTAGCACTTCCTTGCCCTCCGATCGCACAGTGGTAAACATACTGCCTTTTTTTGTGTGAATGCTTGAGTTGTGATTTTGATGATGTTTTGCTGTTGGGTTCTGTGATGGTAAAAAATGGCTTTGTTTGTTTGTGGTATGTTTGTAATTAATGGACGAGAAGACAAAAGGAGGAGTGTAAAGAGGAACTGGATGCTGCTACTGTGGGCGTCCTTTGTGTGTGTGTGTGTGTGTGTGTGTGTGTGTGTGTGTGTGTGTGTGTGTGTGTGTGTGTGTGTGTGTATTCTGAAAGCACTGTTGGTCAAAGGAGAGAAAAAAAGATTCCGAGTGTAGGATGAACAAAAGGGCGCTAATTCCTTACGTTATCAGGATCCCTTATTATGAAAACAGTGGAATTATTTATTATCTCTGAGTGTGAAGCAAAACAGTGATGATGACGTCAGTGCGTTTGTTGGCAGAGAGAGAGAGAGAGAGAGAGAGAGAGAGAGAGAGAGAGAGAGAGAGAGAGAGAGAGAGAGAGAGAGAGAGAGAGAATGAGAGAGCAAATAATAGGAATGAGCAGCCCTGACTTAACCTGGAACTGATAGGAAAAAAAGAAAATGATAAAAAATACAAACAACACACACACACACACACACACACACACACACACACACACACACACACACACACACACACACACACATATTTCCTTCACACACGCAAATAGAGGAATAAAAACGATAAACTATCCTGCACACTTTTCAACGCGGCCAGAGAGAGAGAGAGAGAGAGAGAGAGAGAGAGAGAGAGAGAGAGAGATCAATACTCAGGCCTTCTGTGCACCTTGGTACTAATTAAGAGTCTACTAAATGACTCAGGTGACCCATGAGCGCACGCGATTCGCCTTGACATTCGCAGGTGTCGGCCAGACGGAGGGTGATCTTCAGGCTTTTTTCGTGTCAGCCCTTCCCTTTCTCTCTTTCTCCGTGTCTGTCTACTTGTGGCTCCTCTGTCTCGCGTGTTCATGTTGGTGGTGGTGGTGGTGGTGATGGTGGTGGTGGAGGAGGGGAGAAAGGTAGGTAGGGTTCATGAAGCAAGAAACTTAATTAATGGTAATTGCTACTCTTGCTACTTGAGCTTATGCTGGTGTAGTGTAAGAGTTGTTATTATTGTTGCCTTTGTTATTATTATTATTATCATTATTTATAATTTTTTTTATTATCATTTTATTATTATTATTATTATTATTATTATTATTATTATTATTATTATTATTATTATTGCTCACTAAATCAATAACAGATTATATATATTAAGACGCATTAAAATGATTCTTATTACTGAACGCTAGCACTTCGCTTCGTCGCTCTACTCTTCACCAGGCAAAGACGCGAAAAATTTTAGAAATGGACGAAAACCTGAGCAGCTTAGCGGCCGCTCAGGGAAGGCGGCCACAAACCAGCTCTATTCAAAGTCCCGGCGATTAAAAGCATAGAGAAATTAAATGGCCAAGGAATGTGTTTGAGGAGTGACATTTATTATATTATTTATCCCGCTTTAGATCTGAACCAAAGCTGAGACGAGGCAATGCCCCGGGCGGCGAGCGGAATCTTGGCCCTCCTGAAGGAGGGCCACAAGGGCGCTGCCTGTCGGTGTTGGCCTCACACGCTTCTCTTCCATAAAGTCAAAGAAATTTTTGATACTGTCTCGTTTGCGCTTCTCGTGTGCCAGATGTGCGGAAACAAAGGTGATTTTTACTCCCGTTTCATTGTTTATTAATTCGCCTGAGGGTGTTTGGGGCGCGGGTCTTGTCCGGCGGGTTGTTTTTCTGCTTGTTGTCCCGCTGTCTGATAGTGAACACCCGGATTTACGACTTTCCTCGCTAAAAGTTGCGAAAAGTTAACCATACGAGCGTGGCGGGCGGTACCACGGGACTGGGTCTGCCAATGGGGGGGGACCACCCCTTTATACCGGTGACACGAGAAAATGAGCCCCGCGGCTCTCCCTCCCCTTCCCTTCATCTCTAATTCACAATGCTTCATCCACACGCCTTGCCAGTCGTTGCCGTTCGAACGATAGCCACTGACAATGGTTGAAATCATGCGGGCATCGGAAATGCTGGTGTGAATACCTGACTAGTCACACAGGACCCCGTTATAACGCAGAGGCTTACCTCGGCCACGCCCCAAGTGTCCTCGGGGCGGGATGAGGTCGAAGTGTGACCCAGAGGCAAAACGGCCCTTTGACAGTCCTTGTAAGATGGTTATTGAACTTGGGAACCCTGGTGCTGTGGTACTGGTGGGGAGGTCACCGGGGCGACGGAGAAGCGGCCCCGCCCTCGTAATTACGACCTGACCTCATCGACAGGTGCACATCAACACGTCACTGGAAAACGCCCGAGTCATTTCTTGCGGGTTCCCGTCGCCGTGCAGCTGAGAAGGCAATATATCTGAGGAGGCGTGTTGACATAAAAGAGCTGAGCCTTATACCGAGGTCAGGGGCACCAGTATTGTACGACTAAAAGCTATAACTCTGGAGGCAGGTGGGGGAGAGACCTCGTTAATTAGACTCGATCTCCCCTCACCATCTCTGGGCCACAGCTGGAGCAAGTCAGCCGATTCCACCACGCCGGGGGAGCCCACGAAGCCTCTCAAGACACCTCAGCCGCCCAGCGTGAGAGGTGTGGGAGGACAGGGGGGCTGGAACGGGCGTGCAGACGGGTGGCGGGCGAGACAGGGAGGTGACGTGGGGTGAGAGAGGAGAATACATGAGTCTTATCTCGCGATCGTTCGGTTGCCAACACTAATAACAGGTTTTAGTGGTGTTGTGGCCACTATCGGGCGGGCAAGAGATAAAGCTCTTTGCCAGGCGGACTCCCGCTGCCCTGCCCCTTAACTAATGAGGCGCAGGGGCCCACGAAACTTGAGAAGGGAGCTGTGATGTAGCTTAAGAATCAAATCCTATTTCAAGGAAGGAAATCCTATAGCAACACGGAATATAAATAGTCGTTAAGTCATATTTCCGCAAGTTCACCGTCTATTTAATCGTTAAGTTAAGCTGTCCCATGGGCGTGAACGTAAACCGGAAGTGTGTGAAGGAAGTGCAGGAATAACAGAAAGGGAGTAGATGACATAATAAACCATGAGACACTCGTGTACAACCAGGCGTAACGAATGACGGTACACTTAACATAAAACTAACAGAAGGAGAAATGAAAGCATAAACTACAAACTTCATCAACTTTGCTT
>NC_059289.1:14778425-14813425 GCF_017591435.1 Portunus trituberculatus
ATGTGGCTGTTATGGTGTTCGTGATGGTAATTGTGGTGTTGTGAGATACTGAGGGGGCGGGGAAGTGGGTGAGTGGGTGGATGGGTGGTTGACGGTCCCTGGAGTGATGAGTGGTGGTGATGGAGGTGGAGGCGGTGGTGGCGGTGATGGGTGAAACGTGTCTTGCCTTGACTTCCTGTATTTATCTTGCCACGTTTCGTTATTCCGTCTTTCTTGTCGATTTTTTTCTCTCTCTCTCTCTCTTAATCCGTTTTTTCTTTCTCCTTTCCTTCTGTTTCCTTCTTTACATTTTTCCGCCTCTACATCAATTAGTTCTCTTTTCCCCCTTTTATCTTGTTTGCTTTTCTTATCTCTCTCTCTCTCTCTCTCTCTCTCTCTCTCTCTCTCTCTCTCTCTCTCTCTCTCTCTCTCTCTCTCTCTCTATATGTGCTATTTTGCTAATTCTTCTTTTTCTTTTACTTTTCCTTATTCTTTCACAGTTCATTAAGTGATTTTGTTGCTTTTATGTTCCATTTTTTCCATTCTTATTTTATTTACAGACATTTTCGCAAGTTTATTTTCACGTAACTATTTTTTTTAAGCCATTAAGTGACTACATATTTTTTTCTTGACCTTTCAATGATTTTCTCTTGTTCTCTTATCACTTTTCAATTTTTCTAGTTTTTTTTTCATTGAGTGACAGATTTCTTAACATTTCTATTTTGTTCCACCATTTTTATTACTTTTTAATAATTTAATAACGTTTTTTTTTTCACCAATCTTCATTCCTGCCCCGTACTTACTTTTTATTTTACTTAAGTTTTTTTATTATCCACTGTGTATAATGTCACTAAATTATTACCATTATTAGATTATCATACTTTTAATTACACTCATATTTTTTCCTCCTTTACATTTCTATGACAATTTCCTTTCATTTCTCATTTCCTTTCCACATTTGTTTGATGTATTAACTTAACTCTCCCCTTCCTCTGTTTCCTATCTTTATTCTCTTCCTTTCTTCGCTGAGAAATGAGTCTTGCGGTTGGAACTTGCTTCACTAGTTTGTAAACATGACCTATTAGTTAAATTTCCTTGTTAATCTATCACCTGAGCGCCCGCAGTTTGAATGGAATATTATGCAAATGACCAGCCCATACCCTACAGGCTGTGTGTTACCTGCCCCCTCTCCTTACATACACTCCTGCTTCCCTTACCACCTCTCTCTCTCTCTCTCTCTCTCTCTCTGCTATTTTTTCTGTAAAGATAACAGTTACTTTACTTAATTTATGGTACCAATACATAATTTGGCTTTTCATTTTGATTATTATGCTTATCTTCATTGTAATCATTATCTTCTGTTGTTGTTGTTGTTGTTGTTGTTGTTGTTGTTGTTATTCTTGTTCTTGTTCTTGTTTTTTTCTTTTCTTTTTTCTTGTCCTTGTTCTTCTTATTCTTTTTTGTCCTCCTCCTCCTCCTCCTCTTCCTCCTTCTCCTCCTTCCTCCTCCTCCTCCTCCTCCTCCTCCTCCTCCTCCTCCTCCTCCTCCTCCTCCTCCTCCTCCTCCTCCTCTCTTTTTCTTTAATAATCTCCCATGGTCAATCATTTTAAAGTCACTTAGGTTCTCTATTAGTCTAATTGATATATAATTACAATACTTGGTAAAAATAATGATTGCTCTACTAATGACTGTATAAAAAGAAAATATGTACACGTGTTACAGTAAAACTCTAATCAAACATTATCTTATATTTATGAAAAATGACTTAATGAGTGCTTGTGTGTGTGTGTGTGTGTGTGTGTGTGTGTGTGTGTGTGTGTGTGTGTGTGTGTGTGTGTGTGACTATTCTGATGTTGACTAGTAAGTGAGTTAGCTTTTTAATTCTTTCAGTGTCCAATAAAGAAAGTAAAAATGGAGAAAGTGAAGGTTGAAGGTTAAAAGTGACCACATTTTGCAAGTACGATTAGGAAAAGTAAAAAAAAAATGTAGACTATGGAAGAAAGAGACGAACATTGCTAATCCTTCATTTTTAATCCACCCCTCACTTTCCTCCCATCTTTCAATCAGCTCTTCCTCCTCCCCATCCTCCTCTACCACTACCTTACCCCACTCTCCTCATCCACCCTCCTCCTCCTCTCCTCCTCCTCCCTTCCACTGGTTCCCGTCCGGCCGTCTTGTGTGTGTAAAGTTTTGTGAGAGAAAATTTCTTCTGCCTTGGCAATTTTGAAAACTTGGAGACAACAAATTACGAAATTCCGAAGACTATCACACGCCAGTACACTCGACTCAGTGAGGACGCCGCCAAGAACAAAGAACCGGAGGCCGCGCAGGGACGAGATTAATGTATAAATGTATGAGGCGGTTATCAGTGTATGAGGCAGGTGGCTCGCTCGCTCGCTCGCTGGCTCGCTGGCTCGCTTCGGGGGTATAAGGGGAAAAGGGAACAGCACCATCACTAGCACCAACAGTAGTAGTACGAAGAGAAGGAGGAGGAGTAGAGAAGGAGGAGGAGTAGTAGGAGGAGGAGGAGGAGGAAAAGGAGCAGGAGGATGAGGATGAGGAGGAGGAGGAGGAGAAGCAGAAAGAGAAGGTGGTAGGATGTTTGTGTGTGTTTATATAAGATGAGGATATAAGGAGTAGAAGTATGTATAGACTTTGTATAGTGTGTGTGTGTGTGTGTGTGTGTGTGTGTGTGTGTGTGTGTGTATGTATGTGTCTCTCTCTCTCTCTCTCTCTCTCTCTCTCTCTCTCTCTCTCTCTCTCTCTCTCTCTCTCTCTCTCTCTCTCTCTCTCTCTCTCTCTCTCTCTCTCTCTCTCTCAACGCGTCCAGCCAGGGCTCTCCCAGTAATGATTTTCCATCAGGGTATTATGACTGATTAGATGTTGGCCGACTAATGAACACTATTGAATTAATGGGGATGTCCAGTCGGGGGCGCGAGGGGAGTGTTGGGGGCGTTAGGAGGGGCGTAATGGGATGGCGAGCTGGAGGTAGGATAGGGGAGAGGGAGTGGCTATGGGTAGGAGTTGGAGGAGGATGGGTAGGGGCGGAAGCAGGGAATGGGAAGGGTGAATGAGTAGTGGTGGAAAGGAGAGGGTAGGGCTAGGATGGGTGGGGAGGGGAGGGGAGGAATCAGATGGGGCGTGGTGGGAGGCTGAGGCAAGGCGTGTATCGTTTCGAGATGTATACACAGGTAAGAAAAATCGTCTTGTTTACCTGAGTGTATTATGAAAAGTTGGGAGTGAAAGGAATTTTTAAGTGGAATTTCTGAAGCGGCTCTTGTATTTTTTTCTTTTCTTTAGGTAGTTTTTTTTTCCCCTTCATCAGAGTTGACCATCTCCTTTTCCTCTCTTCTCTCGCATACGCTGCCCTGGAAACCTTTGGCAGCGGCTGTATTTTTTCCTCTATTGTTTTTTTTTATATCTTACTCATTTTTACCTCCGTTTTCATTTTCCTTTCTGATTTTCATTACATAATAGGCAGGGATGTCAGAATACCTCATTTTGACCCGATATACTTATTTTTATCAGCTCATATATTTACTTGCCTATTTTTTCTATCCCTTTTACTTCCTTTTACACATTTCATTAATTTTCCTCTAATGGTTCAGTCATTGTGCCTATTTGTGTTTAATCACTTCTACCTACTTACTTACCTTTACAATAAGAACAGATTTTTTTTATTATGATTTCTTTAGATTTATTAAAGTTTAGGCTTATATGATGGTGAATATCAAACACTGTACACATTCTGCTAAAGTGAGGTAACTGGATGACAAAGTAACAGCAACAGCAAGCGAAATCAGAAGACCAGTAAATGAGGAAGAAAAGATGAGAAAGGGAGTGCGGTACGTGTAGAGAGAGACGAGACGGAGGGAAGGTATAGGGAGGGCGAGAGGGAGGAGTGATGGAAGACCCTGCTAACATCTTCTGACTTACCCAACCAGCCACGAGAAGAGAGAGAGAGAGAGAGAGAGAGAGAGAGAGAGAGAGAGAGAGAGAGAGTTACGAAAATAAGAAGATATACTAACAAACCGAAACTCACTCTCCTACCTGAAAAAAATAAAAATAAATAAATGAAAAAAAAGAAAGAAAACCGAGTCCAGTCCAGTCAGGTGTGTGTTGTCTTGTCTCCACATTACCACATATCATTTCTCCGCTCATTTCAACTCCCAGATCAGGCCTGCACCCACTCCTTTACTCCTCACACACTCTTCACACACCTCTCTTACTAAAAATTAACCGGAGCTACACCTGCAGTTAAGCATTTTATAACAACACGCCTGCCTATCTTGCGAGGTTAGAAAGTTAGAAAGATGAAGGGAGCGAGAATGTTTTCCTTCTTGCGATGAGACAAATCGAGGTGTACAACTGATGCCCGATAAGATCTCACGCGAGTGCCTCCCGCCAGCCTCACACGAATAGCTCTGAATAATACTGATGCAAGCGAAATGAGCGCTGCACGAACGCCATTGCGGCCTGCCATTAGAGCTCCGCGCCGCCCCAGGGAGAGAGAAGAGGAGGAGGCAGCCGCTGACCGCTCCCTCTTTTTATCCCAGCCCGCTAAGCCACAAATGAGGGGAATCCGCCGCCCGCTAATAATACTGATGAAGAATCCGGCAAGTCACATAACACACGCACACCATCCGCCTAATTATTGTTTCGTGTTGGACGAAAAATCGGGAGCGACATGCAACCTTCACAGCGTAGGACGAGGTGTAGACAGGCCTATGTGTGTGTGTGTGTGTGTGTGAGGAGGAGGGGTTGGAAACGACAGACTGTCTTCTCAAAGTAGCCAGAGACAAATGACAAAGGGTTCCATTGCTGGTAATGACAGGATAAAGATACCTGATGCTTTACCTTCACCATTTACAGTTGCACCCCAGATTCCGCCACCCTTTACAGCCTCACTCTCTGCACTCACCCTTTACACGCTCACTCTTTACACACCCTACATACACTCACACTTCACACTTCCCTTGCTAGTCCCCTCAGACTTCCTCACCCCTCCTGTCCTTCTCACCCCTTTTACCGTTACCCATCTATATCAACGCAATTTCCGCTCTTAACACGCAGCGGACTCGCCTTATAAGGGCACCACTTGGAAAAGGAAAAAAAGAAAAGGTAGAAAAGGAATTGCCTTCAAAAATTGTTACCTTAATAAATTACATGTACTTGAAATTGCCTGATCCGGGAGAGGACGTGGGATGAAAAAAAGTCAAAGATGAAAAAATACCGCGAGAATGGCAGCAAATTATATACACAGTAAACGTGACTTCAGTGAGGAATAAGCGCCACGTTGTTTTCCAATTGTCACCTGTACAAGAAATTTATATATATTTTTTGGGGTACTGTTACCTGGGCAAGCGTCTGAGTCCCTCGCATCAGGTGTAACATTATGATCAAGCGGATGTCTGCGAGCATCACACATCCGGCCCGCCATATTGAGCGCATCAACACCTGGATTATATCGACCAGGTAATTGCAGAACGAGCGGCTGCTTCTCCCGGATTATCAGCAGTCTTCCCCGGCAACTCGAGGCCTTTTTACGGCGACCGGGCGGCATCACAAGGGCGGTAGCGGATTAAAAATATCCTCAATCTGTTTTTTTGCTCTAAATAGAAATCTGGGAATAGTGACACGTTTTACACCTCGGCATTTTTAACACGCTGTTTTCCTCGAGGTGGCTTCGTGGAATCGTTTATACAGATGCGCCAAATGAATGAATGGGAACTTTGCATTCTTCGTAGCGTGTGTAAGCTGTGTTGGTAAGACAAGCTTTCTAAACGAGCTGAGGTGTAAAGGGCACGAGAGGCGTCATGGTAGCAATCTTGTAACCACATGAGAACAAAGCGAGACTCGCGGCGGCATCGTGTGTCACTCGTATACTTTCTTGCTGAACTGCCTGGCTGATGCCCCGCCGGTAACTCGAAACTCTACGTTCAATTAAGGCATGAACGTCCTCAGCACAGCAGTAAGGCGACACCTGGCTGGCTAATGCGTCCGTGAGGTGGTCCGAACCGCAGCCTTAGAGAGAGAGAGAGAGAGAGAGAGAGAGAGAGAGAGAGAGAGAGAGAGAGAGAGAGAGAGAGAGAGAGAGAGAGAGAGAGAGAGAGAGAGAGAGAGAGAGAGAGAGAGAGAGAGAGAGAGAGAGAGAGAGAGAGAGAGAGAGAGAGAGAGAGAGAGAGAGAGAGAGAGAGAGAGAGAGAGAGAGAGAGAGAGAGAGAGAGAGAGAGAGAGAGAGAGAGAGAGAGAGAGAGAGAGAGAGAGAGAGAGAGAGAGAGAGAGAGAGAGAGAGAGAGAGAGAGAGAGAGAGAGAGAGAGAGAGAGAGAGAGAGAGAGAGAGAGAGAGAGAGAGAGAGAGAGAGAGAGAGAGAGAGAGAGAGAGAGAGAGAGAGAGAGAGAGAGAGAGAGAGAGAGAGAGAGAGAGAGAGAGAAAATATTATCCTTTCATGTCTACGTGCTCACAAGTAGTTTCATCCTGGTCGAAAGGCAATGAAGGGCTGCCGCATCCACCTTGACCACCGGGATCTGAATCGATGAAGACAATGGTGCCACCTCAACCACCCATCCCCCTCCACCACCACTACCACCACCACCACCCCAATATCTCCCTTTTCTCTTGTTTTCACTCCTCTTGTCTTAACCATCTCCCTTCCTCCTCCTCCTCCTCCTCCTCCTCCTCCTTTCTTTCCCGTTTTGTTTTCATTCCTTCCAATCCACAGTTATCTTCAGTACCTTATCCTCTTCCTCTTTTCCTTTTGCCTTTCTCTTTTCTTCTCTCCTAACTACACCTTTCTCTTCATTCTCTCCATTTCTCTCCTTTATTTCTTTTGTTTATCTGTTCATGGAATTATCATCATTTCTCTCTGTCTCCTCTCGTTCTGACTCTATTGTACTTCCTTCTATCATTTTTCTCTTTCCATCATCATATTTTTCGTTTCCTTCTTTCGTTGGTTTAACTCTCTTTCTCTCTTTCACTGTTTTATATTCCACCCTTTCCATTTTATTTCCTTTCTTCCTTGTCTCTTTCTTCTTTGTTCCATTCCCTCTTCTCTTTTTCCTCCCTTTGGCTACTTTCTTCTCTTTCTCCTTACTTTCTTATTTCTATTTATTTTTTCTCTATGTAGTTTTTTCTATTTACTGAGTTTTGCTTTCTTCTTACCTGATTGTTATATTTTTTTCGTCTTTTACTCATGTTTTTCCTTATTTAAATTTTTTTCATAGCCACTGATCCTGCCACTCTCTCTCTCTCTCTCTCTCTCTCTCTCTCTCTCTCTCAACCTCCAATTAAGAGCAAAATAAATACAAAACTAATCCAGTAAAAGCATAAAAAGATAGACGTGCGATTCTCTACAGTCCAAATATTCAAGTATCGTGTTTTTTTTCCTTGTCTTTTTTTTTCCCGGCTCATTTTCCCGATGGTGTTCGTGAGTGAAGCAATTGGAGTGGGAGAGTAAAGGGGTTTTAGGCAAATGGATCTTAACACTTCTTATTCACCTCGTTGTTGCTCGACTCCCACACGGAAATCCGAGAAGTGAAACACGCAGGGACATGAAGTTTGGTCTCAGGTACAGTCGCTCCTCACGCCTCGCTCGTCGCTTCTCGCACCTCGCACCTCAACACGAAGACGGAGTGATATAGACGGATGTTTGGGTAATTAATGGGTTTGTTGTTGCGGTGGTGTTTTTGGTAGTGGTGGTGGTGGTGGTGGTGGTATTGTGGTGTTGGTGTTAAGTGATGATGTTGGTATTTATTATTTTTCTGTTCGTAATGAAAGTTATTTATGATTGCAAGACGTCATTAACAACAAAAAATGATTAGAAGAACAATGACTTGGCTGTTGTTGTTGCCACCACCACCACCATTATCACCTACTACTACTACTACTACTACTATTACTACAACCATCACTACCATTACATCATAGTCATCATCACCACCACCACCACCACCACCACATGCCTCATCTTCGGGCGGGCCCAAAACGAATCGTTGGCGGCGGCGGGCTGGGGATCGAGTGAGACGGATCGACCCCGCGGCAGGCGATCAATAGGCGACTCAGGTGATGAGGGTGACCGACTGACTGACCGACCCACGTGACCATCAGCTGAGTCGCCTAACCTAACTTAACCTAATGTGACCCAGAGAGAGAGAGAGAGAGAGAGAGAGAGAGAGAGAGAGGGGGTACAAGGTTTAAGCATAACCAAGCAAAAAATAAGAAAGACTGAAAAAAAAACAGACAAAAATGAATGAATAAAGCAAAGAATTAGCCGATAAGAGAACCAGACAAACATACAAATAAAGATAAGCAGAGATAAAACCATCAACTTATTTATTTGAGAGAGAGAAAAAGAGAGAGAGAGAGAGAGAGAGAGAGAGAGAGAGAGAGAGAGAGAGAGAGAGAGAGAGAGAGAGAGAGAGAGAGAGAGAGAGAGAGAGAGAGAGAGAGAGAGAGAGAGAGAGAGTACGATGTTTTAAGCATAATTAAACATAAGAAATAAGAATAAATGAAAAAAAACACACAAATGAATGAAGAAAACAGAGAATTAGACAAGAGAACCAGACAAAAAATACAGACAAATTTTCACACAGAAAAAAAAAACTTATTCATTATTATTCAACTCTTTCCTTTAAAAATAAGAAAAAAAATCACAAATCAATGAAGAAAACAAAGAATTAGACACGAGAACCAAGCAAAAATATAGGCAAATATAAGCAGAGAGAAAAAAATAGAACTTATTCAGTCTTATTCAACTCCTCTCTTTAAAAATAACAGATAGATGAGCCACGAGTGTTAGTGCCCTAGTCTGAGTCTGGATGGCTGGGGAAGGGAGGGCGTGAGAGTGAAGGGCAGTCGATCCTTTACTTAGCATAAATGTTTCGTAATGGACGCGTTAATTCGCCGTCCAATTACGTCCCGCGGGAATAATTGGCGCACTGTCTTGGTTCTCTCCCATTTGGGGCTTTGTTGCGGCACCGGGTTCGACTCCTTGTGAGGCCCCTCGTTGTTTTAATTAGGGGCGTGTGATTGCTTAGTGTGTGCGGCATAATGTGTGTGTGGGGACGAGGGCTAATGAAGGTACTGATTAGGGAGAGAGAGAGAGAGAGAGAGAGAGAGAGAGAGAGAGAGAGAGAGAGAGAGAGAGAGAGAGAGAGAGAGAGAGAGAGAGAGAGAGAGAGAGAGATTTCCTCAATGGTAAAGTTAATTCATGTTAGGTTCGTTTTGATAAGGTAAATGTGGTGCTTTTTATCTTCAATTGCGTTGTATTTCCTTCATTTCTTGCCTTTGCTTTGTGGTGTTTTATTGTCATTTCTTTTTCTTCTTTCTTCCTTTCTTCCTTCCTTTTTTTTTCATATCTTGTTTTCATCCTTACCACCACCACCACCACCACCACCACCATCATCATCATCATCACCATCAATATCATCATCATCATCACCATCATCATCGTCATCGCAACAACCACCACCATCACAGCCATTCCATAAAGAGAAAAATATCCTGCAGCAAAGTCTCTAAGAAAACCTTCACTTTCTCCTTTCCTTCAAACACAATCACTTCAATCTCTTCTCTTTCTCTTTCAAGGGAAACTTAAGTACCATCTCTTATTTCCTCTACACTCAGTCTTCCTTCCCAGCGGCCATGTTCGCCTCTCCTGCCGTCTATCTCCCATCGAATCCAGCTTGACTCACGCAGATGTATCGCTGGTCCTCACGTAGCATGAGTCAGGTGCTGAGTAAGTGGGTGTGAGGATTGTGGAGACGCTCTGACTCAGGGAGCACAAGGAGGTGGTGGTGGTGGTGGTAGGGGTGGTTTTGGTGCTGATTCGATGGCCACGTCTGTGATAAGTGTTAATGGTTTATCTTTTTGGAAGAAGAGAAGAGGCGAAAGAAAGACTGGTGGTGTTTTAGTCCGTCTCTGTCCGTCTCTCTCTCTCTCTTTCTCTCTCTCTCTTTTCTCTCTCTCTCTCTCTCTCTCTCTCTCTCTCTCTCTCTCTCTCTCCGACGATGTAATTATTTTGGTGATTTTTCCTATTTTCATTCTCACGGCATTTCGTCTCCTCTTTAGTTATCCCGTCCATTACCTTTAAAAGAGCAAACTGTTTGTCAACACTTTTATCCATTGCCGCTTATAGATTCTGAACCCTTTGTTCCTTTAAAACCTCATTTAAACTTCAAAAACTTTCTTTGTTTTTTTTTAGTTCTATTCCGAGCGTTATTTACTTAAACCAGTACAGTATTTTATTCACTCCTATTCCCTCTCCTCCTCCATTCGTTCTTTCCTTTACCTCGCATCTCCCTCCTTTCCCCTCCCAATCATCTAGTCTTGATCCCTCTCCCTCCTCTCTGCCTGCCCTCCCCCTCTTCTCTCTCTGTCGTTCCTTCTCCGCCACTCCCTCGCCCCTCCCTCGACTACCAGCCACAATGCCACAGTGACAAGAGGAATGAGTGATGAGCCAAGAGGGACATCACGCATCCAGATTTGCTCGGGCGGTGCAAGTCTGTTTACTAGTTTGTGTTGTAGGGGGCGCTGGGGAAAGCTGGAAAGGGGTTGTCTGCGCCTCCTAATTGGTTGGCAGGATGATTGGTGGCTTCGAATGATCAGAGGAAGGTCAGATTCTGATAAGCTTCTAATGGGAACGGAAATGGCTGGTTTAGGTTTGTTAAAAGAGGAATTATGTGCGGTTTTGTTATCTGCAGGGAGCCTTAGACAGCGAAGGACGATAGTGGAAGTGCTGCTCTTCGCGGGCTTACAAGGCGGTGGTTCAAGCAGTTTGGGATCGTGAAGGCTTGTTAGGGAGCTAGTCTATGCTGCTCAAGGTCATCTTTCTATGGTGTGTGTGTGTGTAATTCACCTCGGTCGTCTGCTGGTCACCAAGCCAATCTTCCCCATTAAGGAGCGAGCTCAGAGCTCATAGACCGATCTTCGGGTAGGACTGAGACCACAGCACACTTCACACACCGGGAAAGCGAGGCCACAACCCCTCGAGTTACATCCCGTACCTACTTACTGCTAGGTGAACAGGGGCCACACATTAAGAGGCTTGCTCATTTGCCTCGCCGCTTACCGGGACTCGAACCCGGCCCTCTCGATTGTGAGTCGAGCGTGCTAACCACTACACTACGCGGTGTGTGTGTGTGTGTGTGTGTGTGTGTGTGTGTGTGTGTGTGTGTTATTGATGTGTTTTTTTCGAGGGTTCCTTCGCATTTTTTTTGGCATATTTGTTGTAATGGTCTCTCTTGCTCGCGTTATATATATTTATTTCTTCACTGATGCTATTTATCACTTTCTAAACACCTGTCACAATTTGTATCCACGTTCACCACAAACACCACGGCACTCAGACCACGGCAATCACAGTCACCACCGTCATCACCACCGTCATCACCACGCGCACTCACTACCACCACAACTACTGCTGCCTCACCATTACTTCTCCCTCGCTACGGCCGCGCCCTCCACTCCCTCACCACCACATTATCACCATACAACGGGCATCACCACGCCTGTGATGCCTCGTGACACCTGGAGTGAAGGATTGGGTGGGCAGGGGCCAGGATCTGCCTAATCACGGATGGACGCTGGTTTAGAGAGGGGAGGAGGGACGGGAGGGAAGGGAGGAAAGGCAGAGATGGAGGAATGACCGATGTGGGTGGAGGTGTTTGCGTGGGTAAGAGGGGAGATGGGGGAAGTCAGGGAGGAGAAGAGAATGGATGAGAGTCGATGTAAGGATGAAAGTCTGGTGTGGAATGATGGAGATGGGAAGGAGGAGAGGTGAGGGAGGGATGAGGGAGCAGTGAAGGCCAGAGAGGAGGGATGGGAGGGAAGGGGAGGGAGAGGAGGAAGGAGGAGGAGGGCACCGTAAAAGCGGATAAGCATAACGAATCAAGGAACATAAAACTAAATACAAAGGAAGACGACGACGCAGTTTGTGGTCCGGACATTTGTACCTCAGCGACAAGGCGTCTTGCTCGTCCTCTCTCCTGCACCCTGGCGTTGACTCAGGAGTGCCGAGACGTCCCTGCACAGCTTTGCCCTTCCCTCACACTGACGGACTAAAGGACAAGCAAAAATATAAACAAACTCATAAAGCAGCGGCAGTAAAAACTTTCTCTTTACAGGTTTGACTCGGACGTGTTCTCCAGTCGTAAGTATAATGATGATAATGATATTAGTAATGATAATAATAATGCCACCAACAACAATCAACAACAGACCCAATGGATCAAGGAAGCCGCAGCGCCCGAGGAAAACACGGCCATTCCAACAACTGATATTGTCCGAAATTATCGATAATTGACTCGCCCAGAACGTTTTTGCCTCGACCCCGACCTCCAGCTCGACGACTGGCCCGCGGTGCTCTGGCGAGGACGAGAGAACGAGAACACGAGAACAGGAACAAAAGGATTAAGGCAAAACGAGAACACGAGGACGAGAACAAGAGGACAGGAACACAAGGACTAGGACAGGAGAACAAGAACACAAGAACAAAAACACGAAGACGAGGACGATGCAAGGAAAACAAGGACAAGAAAAGTAGAAAAGAGGACAAGAATATAAGGATAAAAAAAATAGTAGATAAAAAAAATAAACTCAAGACATTAAAGTGAGGAAGACAAGAGTATAAAAAAAAGAAAATGAAGACAATAATACAAAAAAGAAAAGGACAAGGACAAGAGGACGAATGAAGAGAAATTGCTTCCCGGATTGCGAGAGAAAACTTACATAAGATTACTAGACAATTCGGCGCCGCCAATCCTTGCTGCTATTAATCACTTATCTAATTATCCACCTCCTTTTTTCCCCACGTACAAATAACTAATGGTATGTTGTTTCCGCCTTGAATTCTTTCTTTTGTGGGAGAGAAACTACCACTGCCGCTTTTAGTAGTCTCCTGACGCCGGACAGCTGCCTTTCAATCGTCCACTAAGACACTTCTTCCCTCCCTCCTTCACCTACTCCTCCCTTCCTTCCAGCTCCTGTATAGACTCTGATATTATCCTTCTATCAATACCACCCAGAGCAAGTAAACCAGAGCCCCAGTTAAACCTCAGCTAAACCCCAGACTAAACCCTCTCTCGGTCCGGCCATCGAGCTGAGATCAACAGGAGCGTCAACAAGACCTTTTTCCGTGAAGGACCAACTCGTCAGCTGACCGGTCCCACTCCCCTCATTCAGCGGGGTCCATTGAGCAGCGGTCCTCTGGTCATTTGGTCATTGTCTTAAGACTTTACCCAGTCGTAATGGATCTTTTTAGTTGGAGGTTCTCGCTTTTTTTCAAGGCTCCGTGAAAGACCCGCTCGCCTGCCACTTAGGAAAGAGGCGCGGTGGCTAATGGACTCTTAATTGAATGGAATAATTGATAAGTGGGCAGGTTATTGGTGGATGAGGGAGGCTATGGAGGCGGGGACGAGTGGGAGGAAGGAGGAACATGCTGAAGAGTGTGGTGGCATTCTGGAAAACGTTATCATACAGCCTGGAAAATGATATCCAACGCCCGAGGTAACTGAGCAATGTCTGAGTGAACCGGCCAGCGTCGCGTCTCGGTGCTGGAGTGAATATATCAAGCTCTTATTTTTGCACCTCTTTTTCTGTGGACGCGGGGAGATGTAACACTATGCTAAACCACCCCAATTAGTAGCTGTGAGTTGTGTGGACTAGGCGGGTTGTCTCCTGATTAGTGATAAATAATTAGTGTTGACGCCTCACCGCAGTGATAGGAAGATTTGGACCATTGAGTCACTGCTGCAGCTGATCCTCGGGGGTTTGTGGGCGGCTGACAGCAGGAGAGGGACGCAAGGAGCTGATATGGCTGTCGTGCTCAGAGTTAACTGGTGTGAGGTGATGTTCTCAACTGTAGACTTCTGTTTCGCTGTTATCTTTGCCGTTGTCCTTTCATCTTCCTCCTGCATTTAATTTTCTTTCTAGCTCCCGTTGTACCCTAGACGAGTGTCGATGTGAGTTTTGCTGTTATTTATTTCGTTTGTCTCCTTTTTCGTCATCCATATGATTTAGTTTCTTCCCTTTCTATGAGTTTTTTTTATGTTCTCTTTCTTCTTATCCGTTCTCTCTCTACTCTTTCGTTATTTTACGCATATCTTTCAACGTATTTTTCTTCCTTCTTCTCTTCCGTTCTTCACTTCCCTCCCTCTCTCTATCATCTCTTTTTTTTTCTCATTAATCCTAAACACTCCTTCCAAAACACACATCATCACACTCCAACACACGCAAGCTCTGAAGAAAACTTGAAAAAACAATCTCCCCCACCCATAAAAGCAGCGTATAGGGTATCCAGTTACCATAGTGCATCCTGGGAATGGAACGCACGTCTCCCAGTAGCCAGGTGTCCAGTGCCTCGTTCGTCCTGGCGGCTGCAAGTGGAGCTCGCAGCCGGCCCTCCAATGACCAGTGTCCGGCGCTCATTGTCTCAGAGGAGGACCGGTCGAGGGAAGGTTTTGTTCGTGTCCTAATTGGTCTTTGATGGTGATCGCTGCCACCCGGTAAAAATACCCTTCATTAAAAGCTGGTCTAAGAGGCGAGGAGTAGGAGGAGGAGGAGGAGGAGGAGGAGGAGGAGGAGGAGGAGGAGGAGGAGGAGGAGGAGGAGGAGAGAGAGAGAGAGAGAGAGAGAGAGAGAGAGAGAGAGAGAGAGAGAGAGAGAGAGAGAGAGAGAGAGAGAGAGAGAGAGAGAGAGAGAGAGAGAGAGAGAGAGAGAGAGAGAGAGAGATTATGATGCTTTTTTTATTCTTAATTGAAAAGGGAAAGGTGGTAGTGGGCAGTTGTGTTGTGAGGAGATGGTAGGGAGGGAGGGGGAGTGAAGGGAAAGGATCGGTGAGTGAGTAGGAATGTGAGTGGGAATAAAATGCGGAAGTAAACAAAGGTATTAGATTGATGTTTGATATCTCTCTCTCTCTCTCTCTCTCTCTCTCTCTCTCTCTCTCTCTCTCTCTCTCTCTCTCTCTCTCTCTCTCTCTCTCTCTCTCTCTCTCTCAGTATCCTAAACCCTTTTACTTTACTTTATTTCACCTTACCAGAAACAACCTTACAAGGGTCAATAAGTCTGCTGCTGTGTGTTCTTCTTTCATGTTCCTTTATGTTTCGTCCTTGTAGTTTATTTGTCGTTTATTCTGCTTTGTGTGTGTTCTTGTTTTTTTTTTTTCGTTATTTTCTTATATTTATCCTCTTCAGTACCATGATACACGTTTTCGTATTTATTTTACTAACCATTTGGTGATTCTGTACACCTTCAGAAACTTATGTGGGGAACAAATAATCAAGATTCAAGCCATTAATCTTTTGATCTCCATAGAGCCTTCCTAATGTAAATGAAATCGTCTAATTATACTCAAAACTCAAGGTAAAAAAGCGTCCCTGTACTGAAGGGATTAAGAGGTTACTTTAAAGAAATCGTCATTGGTATAATTTTTCTTTGTTTTTTATTTACTGCAAGTGTCACGTGCTAGTCTTGATGCTGAGCTAACTTATTTCCCCGTTCAAAAAGTAAATATTTGAGAAATTACTTTGTACCTGAAGGAATTTTTACTCCATGAACTCACTGACTAAAATTCACCTTGTTATCCATTCATTACCTGTTGGTGCTGTTATTTTTCTTCTTTTCTTCTTTTCAGTATCATATTTTTACTTTTATTTATCAACGTTTCTGGTGAGCATTTCAAACCGGTGTAATTGTATTGATAATTCTCTCTCTCTCTCTCTCTCTCTCTCTCTCTCTCTCTCTCTCTCTCTCTCTCTCTCTCTCTCTCTCTCTCTCTCTCTCTCTCTCTCTCTCTCTCTCTCTCTCTCTCTCTCTCTCTCTCTCTCTCTCTCTCTCTCTCTCTCTCTCTCTCTCTCTCTCTCTCTCGTCTATAGTCTGCTACAACTTCCTTCCGTCCATACTCTTTCCTCCCTCAATCCCTCCATCGCTCTCTTCCTTCCCCCATCCCTCTCTTCCTCTCCTCCCCTTTCCTTCCTCCCTCCCTTCCTTCCATCTCTACATCAACCCTCAATCTTTTTCCACTAATCTCTCACTCCCACTTTCCTCCTACTTCCGTCCCTTACCTTACCCTGTCCTTGTCTCCCACTTCTCTCCCACAGAATCTCCCACAGTATCTCCCACAGTATTTCACTCTCACCTCCTTCTTCTATGCACCTTCATTGCACCTAACACTTTCTCTGGTCTTCTCTACCCGCTAGGAAACGGAAAACCTCGGCAAGTCGTGCATTCATTTCAGGACCACAGTTAGCGTGAGAAACCAAATAAGAGAGAGACAGAAAGGGAAAAATCAGAGTTGTATTACTGTAATAAGAACCGGAAGAGGATCACGCAGGGAAAAGCGAAACCGGAACACAAGCAAGGAAGTGGCGACCTCAAACAGCCTAGAATTACGAATTGTTCCCTGCAACCGTATCCGCATCGGGCCTTGGAGGGTGGGACGAGGTGGAGGAAGGGTTGGAGGGATGGGGATGGAAAGGGAGAGATAGAGAGAGAGGGTAGGACGGTGGAGGGAAGACTGCAGGTGGTTGGAAGTGCGTTTTGAGGGTCCTTTGAATGTGTATCTCCTTTCCCAACCCTTGTCAGTCCATGTTTAAGTCAGATTGTTCCGGGAATGGTGCATGTGACCCCTCGTTCCTTCCCCCTTTTCTTTCTTTTCTTCCCTTCCTTTCCCCTGCCTTCCCCCTTCCCTATTCTCCATCGTCCTCTTGCCCCTTCTCCATCATTACGCCTATGTACTATCAATTTCTTTTATTCCAATCCACTACTGTTATCCTCTTCTCTTCCTCCTCCCCCTTTCGTCCTCTCCAGTGTCCTCCTTCCCCTCAACTCCTCTCCTCCCCCCACCCCCCACTGCATCCTCAGTTCCTCTGTGTCATTGATTTTAATTTGTTTAAGTTATGAGACTCTCTGGTATTTTTCTGACTTTAATTTCGGTATATTAATTTTAGCTCGTTTGTCACCCGGTTATTATTATTAAATGCGACATTTCGTTAAGGAAGGAAATATTGTAGCTCATCCTTACACGTCTTAAAGCTTTGGGAGTGTTTACATCAAATTCTGTATTAACTCATATGAAGAAAATCCGTGTAATTTTATCTATGCTATTCTCAGGATGGTGTTTCAGAGAGAGAGAGAGAGAGAGAGGGTGGAGGGTGGGGGAGAGGGAGAGGGAGAGGGGGTGAGTCTGGAGTAAAGTTGAGGGAGGGTCGAGAGTGGGAGGGGAGGGAACATACAAGTCGAGGGGTGGGGAACAAACGACAAATGGCAGGAAACAATTTTCATGTAAGTATTGTACATACATACAATCCTTGATTAGGCTGCGTCGGGGCAATGATTGGGTGATTGGGCGGCCACTTTGGGGACCCCCTTCGATTATAGGGAATTGGTGGCGCGTTCTTTGGTTGTAATTCTGCTACTCATTCAGACCCGTGCGTGCTTCATTGTGGCTGATTTTCTGACGTAATTGTCGGGTTTCCATCAGAATTGTCGGCACTGATTAGCATGCTACTGATTTTTTTTCTCTAAGTGCGTGTGCGTGGTGGTGTGTGTGTGTGTGCCTGTGCTAGTGCGTGTGTGTGTGTGTGTATGCGTGTGCGTGTGCGTGTGCGTGTGCTTCCATTCCAAACACCACCACTCCAAAACCCTCATCCACAACACCCATTCACCACCCTATACACTATTTCTACCTGTCCTCTATCACCTATGCACTCCACTCTACGCCTCCATTCCCCACTGTTACCACCCCTCCACGCTATCAACTCCGGCTCAATGCATTCTTCAATTCGCATGATTATTGATAGGGTTCCTGTCAATGGCTTGATTGGAACACGTAACTGTCTCCCAGGTAAAGGTGTGTTGCTGCATCTGGGGACTCACGCACCTCTTGTACCGCACACCTCTTGCACTACCTTTATATCCTCTTAACTCTATAGTGTGTGGTTGTAAGAGTAAATAAGCTGATAAGGTGAAATCCATCATATCTATTAGTACATCATTAGAAAGTCAATATTTGTAGATTGCAAAAGAGTTTGTATATACATAGCTTAAGATGAATGTTATAGTTTATTTTGTGAGAAAGGAGAATAAGGGAAAAAATATAAGGATTCTGCAGTAAAGAGAGATGAAACATTAAGAAAGACTACTCATGTTCAGACCCACAAATCCAAACGAAAAAAAAAAGAAACCAAACAGAAAAAAAAATCGTCAACAATAGGAAGAAATCACAGACGAAAAGCTTTGTAGCATCGAACTCTAAAAAAAAAAAAAAAGAAGAGTTGGCAAAGTCTGAACCACACAAGATCGAAAGATTGACGAGGGAATGAGCAAATATATATAAAAAAGAGGGACTTGAAGCGCCTCCAAAGGCTCTGTTGTGTACACTGTGGAGGACCTGTGGGCGCCTCCCTGTCGTTTAGGTGTGTTGGAAAGAGGAGAGAAAAAAAAAGAGGCTTGATATTTTGTGTCCCCTCAGTGTTATCAAGGAAGAAGGGCAAGGGGAGGCGAGGTGCCGAATGCTCGAATATATTTTACTACCTGATTGCGTGACATTCAGTTCACTGGTCCACTCCATCTCTCTTAGCAGAAGGAAGATGCGCTAACAGACCAAGAGGAGCCGCTCATTAGTGTTGGAGTGAGTGATGAAGGAGGCTGGCGCGGGAGACGCGGAGGTGACAGGCTTGTGGGAGAGATGGCAACATTGGGTTAGCTCAGCTGTCCGGTGGGTCGGTCCATTCTTGTCAGCTGCTGCCACCAATCGAGTTGAATTATTCATTAATTGATCAATTTTGATCGGTTGGTTGTAGTTCGTGGGAGGCTGCGGCTAGCGAGATGCTGGTGTCCGTTGCTGGCAGTGTTGTGGCGTGAGCGGCGAGGCAGTGACTTATAAATCCTTATAATGAAGTGATTCTACGGAGTTGATAAGCAGCGTCACACAATCATCCGGTGACCTGTAGTTTGTAGGAGCTCATGGGAAATTAAGGGCTTAATCAGAACCCACTCACCTGCCGTGGGAGGGCAGGTGAGACAGGGAAGGTGGTAAGCTCAGCCTCACTACGTCAGCGGCCTTCAGTATTAGTGAAGTCATATATATTAATCACCACCAGGTCGAAGCTTTCACACTTTTATGTAAAACACGGAGCCGCTTGATTGACGTGACATTATTCTTTTATTCATATGTTACATGCCATTAGTATTCTAGTACTTAATAATCCTTTGGGCTCACCGACATAGACTGTATAAGAGTAGGGCTTCTGAGACCTTATAACACACACACACACTCATACGCACACACAAGCACACATACACACAAGCACACGCACACACGCACACACACATGCACACAAGCACACACACACACACACACACACACACACACACACACACACACACACACACACACACACACACACACACACACACACACATATGAACACTTGCACATTCTCGCATAGAGAATATAGTTTGTGTTCCCTAAAGGAAAATACAAAGAACGAAGAATTTACAATATAAAATCTACAACAACAGCAACAACAACGACAATAACAATGAAAAAAAAAATAAAAGTAATAATAGTTAAAGAGGAAGACGCTAGTTGACGTACAAAAGAAAGTCTTGAGAGTGACAAAAAGTAACAAAAGAATGTGATTTGTGGTGGGCTGAACGTGTGTGTGTGTGTGTGTGTGTGTGTGTGTGTGTGTGTGTGTGTGTGTGTGTGTGTGTGTGTGTGTGTGTGTGTGTGTGTGTGTGTGTCTCTCTCTCTCTCTCTCTAGTGTATTTCTTGCACATTTCTGCACCTTGAACTGTAATTTCATCATTTTGCTTTCCTAGTGGGAGACTTAACATTAATTTCAAGCAGAAGTTTAGAATTGATAAAGATAAAGAAGATAAAGACCGTCAGTATTGACCTTCGATTCAGGGTTGCCTTGTGTCCTTAAAATCTCTCTCTCTCTCTCTCTCTCTCTCTCTCTCTCTCTCTCTCTCTCTAGTTCATTACTGTGGAGGAGGACGATGGGAGAGAGGAAAAAAATAAGCTTGTTATTTTGTGTTATTCCTGTGGTTTCATATTCATCAGAAGGCACGTGTTTCTTTAGGTCTTACAAAAAGGTTAACAACGCTGTGTTCTTCGTACGATGTGAGTGTTGTGTTATTCCTCCTTGTTAGGGACGTGGCCATGCGTACAGATGTCCATTAATTTTCGTTGCAGTCATATTTGTTATTGCTCGGTATTACACACACGCAATTACTCCAGGCATGTTTAGAATTCCGGCCCAGACACAAATATAATGAACACATTGCATAAGTCGCGCCAATAAACGAGACGACGAGACGGAGGAAAAATAAACGGGACCAGGAGTTTTTTTTCCCATCAGTAATTGCGCGTGACGACTCCGTGAACGAAAGCCCGAGGAAAACAAGTGTGGAGCAACTTCTGGACAACTGTGGGAAAACCGTGGAAGCTGAAATGAAAGGAATAATCGGATAATGACACAATTATAGTTTCCTAATTATATCACGAGTGACCTTAGTGGCGACCTCACTCGGAGGGGCCGGCCGGAACACGAATAGCCGGTAATCGCTGTTATTCTACGGTCCAGGTCTTCCGGCGAGCGGCCCTGGGCGGAGAGGTATAATCGCTCGTGCTTTTGTTAAGGTCACTTGTGTGAGTTACCTTCCCCGCCGACCCGCGCACACTGACGCAGAGCCGGGCAAGGATACAAGAGCATAATGCGGCAGAGGAGGAAGCATAACTACGCCATAGGAAGCAAAAAAGATCCCAGAAATAAGAAAATGCGATATATATACAGTCCAAATGACATGAATGCAGGGAATTCAAGCATGACAATATAGAATCACGATAAACTTAACGGGGAAAAGATTACTATAGGCAGAGGCGGAGTAGCTTGACAACCTTCGACATGCCAACAAGGAGGGAAAAGAAAGACCGCGTTAGTCCGGGGGCGAAGGAGACGTAACATTACACGGAGGAAAGCAACGAAAGGCGAATAGTGTAACGGGTGACATGGCGTGGGTTCCGCTTGTGTTGACGTGGCGTTTCACTGCACTGAAATAACAACGATCCAATTTAGATGGAGGGAAAAGAAGCAATGAGAAGTTAGAAAAAAAAAAAAAAAGAAAACGAAACTTTGCAGTAACAAAGGGAATAATAACAAGACGAAAGAAGAGAAAGGAACGGAATGCACATGAATATAAGGAAGTTTGTGTGTGTGTTTGTTTGTGTGTGTGTGTGTGTGTGTGTGTGTGTGTGTGTGTGTGTGTGTGTGTGTGTGTGTGTGTGTGTGTGTGTGTGTTGTAAGAGAACAATAAAACATATACCTACCGTTATCGTGAAAGGCATTAAAATCTTATCAGTTAATCTTAAATTTTTCACATTTTTTTCCCTTTTAATTCTGTGAGCCTCGAGAGCCCTTCTGATAACCCTTTGGATCCCTGATTACACCTTGCATAGTTACACCTGTGAACGTGTTTCTGTTCGTGTTGGTCTGCCTTAGCTGCGTCTTATATACATACATTAGTCTCACCATCAGCACGTAGTAAGTGGTGAAAAAATATCGAAAAAGTATCTTAGAATTTGTAACCCTTTCAACGTGAGAGTTTCTAAGTCTTAAATGGAGGAATGTAGTTTATTTACTTCTTATTTGCATTTTTCAGTCTTAACAGTCTTTTTATTCGGGTTTGTTTCTATTAGTATGTTCATTTTATCCCTATTTTCCTTAACTCTAATTCTCTTGTTCATTGTTCTTTTTATTTTTCATTCATCCAATTCCTCTTCCTAATTCTCTCTCTCTCTCTCTCTCTCTCTCTCTCTCTCTCTCTCTCTCTCTCTCTCTCTCTCTCTCTCTCTCTCTCTCTCTCTCTCTCTCTCTCTCTCTCTCTCTCTCTCTCTCTCTCTCTCTCTCTCTCTCTCTCTCTCTCTCTCTCTCTCTCAACACATATTTTCACCTTCCCAGTTTCCTCTTCTGCTTTTCTTTCCTCTTCTCCATTCTCCGTTCCTCACCATTCTCCCTCTCTTCTCTTCCTTCTTCCTCTTTGTCTTCCCCCTCTCATTCCCTCTTTCCCTCTCCCTTCCCCCTTTCCCTTCCCCCTCGAGGCACATCACGAATGAGGTAGTTATGTGGAAAGTCTCAAAATGACTGCAGGAAAATCGGCCCTGGAGTTACATTTAAGGAGAGAACCTGGTAATGCAACAGTGCAGTGTGCTAGAGGGAGGGATGGTGAAGGAGAAATTGAGGAAAATAAATGGCGATGAATTCTTTTTATTTATTTTTTTCTATTTTGCTGACTAATGTTGGTCGTAATGATGATGATGGTGGTGGTGGTGTCAGTGGTGGTGGTTGGTGGTTGTGATATTTATAACTGAGGTAGTTATTATCTTTGATTTGTGCATTTCTTCAGAGAGAGAGAGAGAGAGAGAGAGAGAGAGAGAGAGAGAGAGAGAGAGAGAGAGAGAGAGAGAGAGAGAGAGAGAGAGGGAGAAAAACCATAAGAGCTATATCTTACATCAGTACAGGATTATCTCTCTCTCTCTCTCTCTCTCTCTCTCTCTCTCAGTGAGAGAGATTTAAACTAGGTAGGTCAGAGCGGGCATCCCAGTGGTCATAAGCGCCTGAACCCCTCCCCTGCCTGTCTGACAAGGGCGCTCTTCCAGCCCCCCATGGATTCCCAGCCGATAACAGACGATCCAGGTGCCATCCAGTCGTTTTTCTCCTCCTGTTTTGGAGCCTCGATAACGGCGGGCGGTCGTGAATACCTGTCGCTTTTACGGCTAATGCTCGACCGGGACCCGCTTCTGGCATGTCACTTTGGCGGCGCTGCAAGGTGAAACGAGGCGAGTTGAAGAGGTGTTTGGGGCACCAGTGAGTGAACGCGTGGTATGGCACCCCCCACACCGCTGCGTGGCATCCCCCTGCTGCACACACATCTCTAATTTGCATATTTAACTACATCGCCCACCAGCACTCATTAGATCAGCCTCACAGATTCGAGAGGCGTCATTAGAATAATATGCACTTGAAGGATGGGCCGGTGATGGTTCCTGTGGCCGTAGGGGGCAGCTGGTTCCTCCTACGCTCGTAATTGGCGGGGAGAATTGGCGTGCGTTGTCGTGGGGAGTGAAGGAAGGGAGGAGAGGTAGGATGTGGAGAGTGAACCTGCTATTTCGTAATGGGTAAGGGTACACACACCATTAGTTGAACGGTGGGGTGTGTGGATGGAGTGCGGAGGTGTGAGGGCGCGTCGATGGGCCCGGTGATGCTTTCAGGTGGTGACGTGGGGCATACAGGTGCTGAGAGGAGGCGCTATACAGGTGCCGGCGAGTGTAAAACTGCATTCAGGTGACGCACAGTAGAGATGAAAGGTGAATGGAGGAGTGCGAGGGGATGCCCGCGTGCTGAGTCTCAAGTTATGGATCTGGGGCATGTTACATAAGCCAGCTACTCATACGCGGCGTGGGAGAAACAGTGAAATATTGCGTGAAGGATAAGGATGCGAAGGCGTGGAATAGAGAACCCGTAGATGATGGGCAAGACCTTTACAAGTGAGAATGATGTTGCATAGAATGTGTGGGCGTAGCGGGGTCAAGGTGTAGGTGGTTTTGGGTGTAGGTGGTGGTGGTTCTTGGTGTACCTGTCGGGGCATCATCACACAGGGGGGCGAGTGGTGAATATTGATGAACGCTCAGTCTCCAGGTGGGCATAGCTTAACCTCAGGCCTCGGTCAACCCGCCAAATGGACAGAGACGAGACTCCTGCCAGCATGGGGTGAGGCAGCGTAAGAGGAGGAAGAGGAAGAGGAGGGAAATTTTAGGAATTAACTTGGCAGGGGGTAAAGACGTGAGGATGAGAAATTTAAGGTAGATAGTCTCAGTTATAATGGTTTTTAATTATCGAGAACAAGCAGGTCGGTGAGGGTTTGAAGGTACGCAGTGAGGAGAGAGCGAGGTTGTGCTGTGTGAATATGGCAAAAATGGTTGTGCCTTGAATGTAGTATAATGTAGAAATGTCAGAGCGTTGTGAGTGAATACTAATAATGGTTAGGATGGAGATTAAAGAATGCGAAGGAGGTAAAATTAGGCAGTGTATCGGTTGATTGGTGACGGCGGCGGCGTAGGAGGAGGAGCAGGAGGAAGAGGAGGAGGAGGGGTAGAAGGACGACGAAGAAGTAGTGATTATGAAGAAAATTATGAAAAGTGGCAATAACTATTTATATGCTAAAACAAAATATACCATCCCATTTTCTTTTACATATCCAATCTTTGTAATCGCATGCCACCTGCCATCATCCGCCTGCCGCCCCTGGCACCTGACTCACCTTCTGCGGGAATAATTAACTTGATTCTTGTCTGCCAAAAAGCCAATTCGCTTCCTTGTTCTTAAGTGTCAAGACATGATGAGTAAAAACATTATAAACAGTGCATGGGTATTTATTTCATGATATATATTTTTTTTCGTGTTGATATTCAATCTATAATGTCCGTTTATTTTTTGTGAGTAAAATATCATGAATTGTGCATGGACATCCCCTTAATTATTGCTTTCCCGTATTCATGTCATGATTTAACCTTTAATGTACCTTTTTGTTCTCTTTTCCAGGTAAGTTGTGAGGGTGATGCCGCGTCGTTTTGGCAGACGTGAAGACTCGGTGAGTGTTTTATATAATGCTTTATTTAGTGTTTATCAGTTTATAGATACTTGTGAGGAAATTCTTACCTTACATCCTCCATTCTGAGATAACGGCCACTCCTGACTCTTATTTATCAGCCACGCTCGCATAATAGATTTCCTTCTTAATATCTATCGAACCTTAATGAAATTCACCGAAAAAAATATTATGCGCATATTCTGAACGTGGTGATTTTGCCGTAAGTCATCTGGTAAAAACACGAGGTAAGAACACCGTTGAGTGGCGCCGAGGGGACACATTACTACCTGTGATATTAACAAGCCACCAATACCTGGAGCAAAGGACCCCATTAGCACGGGTTTCAGGTGATGGCTGTGAGTGGCGCTGGTGGTGATAGATGTGGTGGTTGATGTGGTTGTGGTTGATGTTTCTCTCTCTCTCTCTCTCTCTCTCTCTCTCTCTCTCTCTCTCTCTCTCTCTCTCTCTCTCTCTCTCTCTCTCTCTCTCTCTCTCTCTCTCTCTCTCTCTCTCTCTCTCTCTCTCTCTCTCTTCCACTTCTTTTGGAAAATATCAAAGTAGATAGATATTTTCTTAATTTTCACTTATCTTCATTTTCGTCCATTCCCCATAATCAGACTCCCTCTTTTCCTTCTTTCTTGTCTCTCTCTTCATATCCTTGCCTCCCACTGCGCCTTCTTCCTCTCTCTCTCCCATTCTCCTCCTCTATTGAGCTCCCCTCCTGCCCTCACGTCCCCTCCAGCCCTCCCCTCTCAGCCTGGTAATTAGTATCATACATCAAGTAATGGCTTCCCCTCCTTTGCTGACCTGGCGACCCCTCACACAAACACACGGGTTCGTATCCCCTCAAGGAAGTAAGGGAGGGGAGGGGAAATGTTGAATATCGGAAAAGGAAGATCAGAGGCCATTTTGAGGGTTAGATACGATCAGAGAAGGGCGCTGGAAGGGAATCTCGGGTCTGTCTTGGGGGATAAAAAGAAGATGAGTCTGGTGCTGTGATTCCCTGTGAGCGTTCGTGAGTCTCGGGGCGGGACTCCGGAACCCTTGGCTAGAGGTTCACGAGGCACCTGAAGGAGGAGTTTTGAGTGAGGTGTTGTCGTGGCGGCTGGTTGAGAAGTAAGTGCTGTGATCTCGTGGAGTGTTAAAGTGGCTTGGTTTGAATTCTTCGAGTTTTATTCATCTATTTTTATTTGTGTGCGTGATTGTGTAAGTCTTTGTGCGTGTGTGTGTCTATGATCATTTTGTTTAACTTTTCTATGTTGTGGAGAAGAAAAGAAAGGGATTTGTTAGTTTTTTTTTTTTTTTCATGTCAAAAAATATGGCTTCATCCTTTTCGAAAATGGATAAATGGTACAGTTTTCAATATTTGGACGTTTCTAGTCATTGTTTTGAGTTTGAATTATGAACTCTTGAAGCTCTGTATATCCTCTTGTTCTTATTATTATTTCTGTTACAGGATGGTGATTTTGGTAATAATAATAATAATAATAATAATAATAATAATAATAATAATAATAATAATAATAATAATAATAATAATAATAATAATAATAATAATAATAATAATAATAATAATAATAATAATAATAATAGTAGTAGTAGTAGTAGTAGTAGTAGTAGTGATGATAATAATAATGATACTACTACTACTACTATAACTACTATTACTACTGCTACTACTACTACTAACAATAATAATAATAATAATAATAATAATAATAATAATAATAATAATAATAATAATAATAATAATAATAATAATAATAATAATAATAATAATAATAATAATAATAATAATAATAATAATAATAATAATAACAACAACAAGTATAACATCAAATTCCTTTTCTTCATTCTTCACATTTCTCTCTCTCTCTCTCTCTCTCTCTCTCTCTCTCTCTCTCTCTCTCTCTCTCTCTCTCTCTCTCTCTCTCTCTCTCTCTCTCTCTCCACACTATTATCCCGTTATAGTTCCTCTTCTACTCTTCTGCCACTCCCTCTTCTCCCATTTCCTCCCTGCCTCCCCTCCCTGTGACATCCCTCTCCCCTCGTCCTTTCCCTCCCTATGGCTTGCCCCTCCCTCCTCCCATCCCTCCTGCCCCTCCTCCCGTTCCTCCCGCCCCGGCAGCGTCATCAGCACCATCCTGTCGTACTTCCGAGCTTACCGATATCACGTCCTCCCTGCCATCCTCTGACACCCTCACTCATTAACTCTGCTTTACTACTGTCTCTCCCTTCCTTCCTCCTGCTCCTCCTTACACTCCTCCTCTTCCTCTTGTTGTTTTCTTGTATTTGTTGTGTTTTTTTCCCATTTTCTACTTCTTTGTCGTCGTCTTCGTCTTTCTTTTAGTTTTTTTTCTTGGTCTTCGTCTATTTCTTCTTCTTCTTCTCCTTCTCCTTCTTCTTCTTCTTCCTTCTTCTTCTTCTTCTTCTTCTTCTTCTTCTTCTCAATGGCTTCCGTCTCCATATCGTTTTTTGTTGTACATAAGCTTTCTTCATTGTTTTTGTTAGTTCGTTTGTTTGTGTTGTGTTTTTTTTTTTTTGTGTTTATCGTGATCTGCTTTCGTGGTTTTGTTGCTTTATATTTGTTTCCGTTTTTTTTTTTTTTACATTTTCTTGCATATTTTTTTTCTCGTTTTAATTCTATTCGTTTTATTTTTTCGTAGTTAGTCGATTGAATAGTTTGCATTTTTTACCTCTTTTTATTTTTTTTTCTTCATTTTTGTTTATCGTAGTTTTGTTTTTCAGTATCATCTATTTATTTTTTACAATTTCTTTTTTTTTTTCTTCCCTTCTTTCATATCCCCAAATCTGACGCCTTTCAACATCACTTTCTTCACTTGTTCACATTTTCTCTATTTTTTTTTTTTTTCATTCTTACATGATTCTATTTCGACTGAGTTCGTTTCTGTGTTCCTTCCTTTGTGTTCTCCATTATTTCTTGGATTTGACAAGATCTTCCCGTCTACAAGTAAAATATTCCTCCTTATACTCCTCTCCAAATCTCCATTATCCCTTCTACTCCAGTCTTCTTTCCCTTTTCAACAGTTTCATCCCCACTCCTCCTCCTACTCCCTCCTACTCCTACTCCCTAACCCTCCCTCGCTCCCCACTTCATCATTATCATGTGTAAGGACTGGCCATATATCCTGCGATATTGCTGAACGTGCTCGATCGGCACATTAGCGCCCTGTTAACGAGGAAGATAATGACGAGGACACAGGACAATGAGAGTGTAAAAAGACCCATAAGGAAGGAGCCACACGGGCGCCTCTCCCTCGAGCGCCCAGACCTGCGAGGGACGAGTTTGTTGCTGCTGGTCCGCTGGTGATTCATGGAAGCGTCCTTAGTGTGGGCGCCCCCTCTTCCCCTCAGTCTCTCCTTTCTCTCCTCCTTCCTCCCCCACTGTGCTGCTCCTCTCCCGTCCCGTCCTTCCTCCACACCTTCCAGGGCGTCGCCTCCCAGAGATGAGTCCCTCAGTATATATATTTTCCGGTGATTACCAAAGCCGCGTTTGATGAAGTAGTTTCTGTTCTGGTGGGAATCAATACTATTTTTTGGGGGGAGGGGATGTGTGTGTGTGTGTGTGTGTGTGTGTGTGTGTGTGTGTGTGTGTGTGTGTGTGTGTGTGTGTGTGTGTCTGAGTGAAGGAGTGGTGATTTTTTTAAGTATTTTACATCATACCACACTTTTCCCTTTTAAAAATTTTCATTGTACAGTACCTGTTTCTTCACACACACACACACACACACACACACACACACACACACACACACACACACACACACACACACACACACACACACACACACACACACACACACACACACACACACACACACACACACACACACACACACACACACACACACACACACACACACACACACACACACACACACACACACACACACACACACACACACACACACACACACACACGAGTAATTCCTTTTTGACAAGCTGAAAGACTGACTGGAGTAATGCCGTCAGCCGGGCTTGTCTGGCGGGAAGAAAGAGAAACAAGTAAATAGAAAAGAAAAGGAAGAAAATGAAAATGGAATTGAAAAATGGAGGTAAGCTCAGAGAGAGAGAGAGAGAGAGAGAGAGAGAGAGAGAGAGAGAGAGAGAGAGAGAGAGAGAAGGGTAAGGGGAAATGAGAAGGGTGTGGAGCGAAAGGAGGGAAGGAAGGGAAGAGAAGGGAGGGGTCTTCTTAATTAACCCCTGCCATCACCTGGCCAACAGTACCTGGTCGTGGCTCCATTAAGACCTGGCCTGATCCCTCGCTGAGTGCACTGAACACCCGCCACCTTTACTCTTCCTTGTTCCTTCTCTTCCTCATACATTTGTAACTTACCTTGATTTTTCCGTGTACTCCTCACTATGCTGTCTTCTAAATTTCCATTGTCTCTCTTTCCTTTCTTCTCTAATTATTTTCCTTTGGTTTTTACATTGTTTTTTTTTTCCTTCTTTGCTACATCTTCCTTTCTATCTTCATCCCAGACTTAATTTTCATTTCGACTTTTTTTTTCTGGTTAGTTTTAATCTCTCTCTTCCTGATCTGATAGTGATGCTAATGCTCCGGGAACAGATGGACACATGGACACCCACACGGACACATAAACACACTGATGGACAGGTGAAAAGAGAAAAAGAAACTAACATTTCTCAGTAAGACACAGTTAGAGACAACATACAGTCGATAACACCTGGCCTTCTCATTAACGCTGTGGGGCTTATCTGACTCATTAATATGTCCCGCCATCACTGCGTTGTCCTCCATCTTCATCTTGCTGCGTCATTTACCTTACATATGAAGGCTGGAGATCGAGGAAAAGGAAGAGGAAGGGGAGGAAAAGATCGTAGTATTGAAAAGAAACAATTAATATAAAAAGGGAGAGAGACTGAAGGAAGTGATGATACGATGGAAAGGCAGAAGACGATGGAGAAAGAGACATGATACGAGTGTGGTAATGAGGGAGGGGAAGGATGGAGAGAGGCTGAGTAGGAAGGTCATCCCGCACAGCTTCCTACTTCGGCATCCTAGACACGTAATGGTAGGATTAAGGTGTTTGTGTAGGCTGTTGGTGAGCATCATATTGTGTGCGTGTGCGTGAGAGAGAGAGAGAGAGAGAGAGAGAGAGAGAGAGAGAGAGAGAGAGAGAGAGAGAGAGAGAGAGAGAGAGAGAGAGAGAGAGAGAGAGAGAGAGAGAGAGAGAGAGTCATGAAGTGAGCAAGTTAGGGCAGGAAGTCAGTCAATAATTATTCATGGTCGCACATTATTCCCTCAAGTTTTTTTTTTCTTAGGCTTTTCTCAGGTACGCTGCTTAAATAATCGGGAAGCACAGGTGAGGCGCTAATGGACGCCTCTCACCTGTAGGGTACAGATACGCACGCCAGGCCAAGAACTCCCCCCCTTCCATCCACCCACGTTCCCAGCATTCCTCCGACCCTGCAGATGTAAACAAACACTTTTTTCCCTTTTATGATTAACAGTTTTCGTCAGAATAAGAGTTTAAGGAGAGAAGGAACAGGAGGAAGAGGAGGAAAAAGATGAGGAGGAGGAGGAAGAGGTGTAAGAGGCTGTAAGAGGTTGAGCATTCCTGAGAAGAATAAGTGCAAGGAGAGAAAGCAAAAAAAAAAAAACATTAAAAAAATTCACAGGTAAAGATGGAATGAGTAAAACAAGTAGCGATAATACAAACCAGAAAATGAGGAACGTATATGAAGGCTACTATTTGCTTAAGATGAATGATGAAATTATAAGGAGAGGAACCTAAGAGACGAAAACGCAGGTGAGGGAGTATACGAACAGAATAAGACTGTGATCACCAAAAGAAAACGATAAAGGATAAAAATGAAAAATAAAGAGAATGGAGAGTATTAACCAACATTCTACGATAATTCCAAGGTACGTTTTTTCCACCATTAGGACGCCACACAGGACACACAGGAGACGCTGTATGGTGACGAGGACTGCACCGGAAAATGAAAATACTAGTAACTTAACCTTTCATTGCTTTAGTTAATCGTGGAATGGCTCTACAGTGACACTCTCATCATATTTTGGCGAGGCAGACTGGTTAATGTGGTCTCGCTGGGCCTAGCAAACACTTACTAGGATTCCTGATCGATGAGTGGGGCAAGAGGGAAGGAGGAAAGAGAGAGAGGGAGGGAGGTGTGAGGAAAGGAAGGGATAGAAGGAAAGTTGGTGAAGAGTTAGTACGCAGGTTATAGAAGGGAATTATGTATACAAAGACTGAGATTTAATGTAAGATAATATTTTTTGTGTAATTGCTTGTGGAAGATGATTTTTATTAACCCAATACTGGAACATATTTTTATCTTGAGTTTTTGTTGTGATTAGACCATTTTATTGACATTAGGAAGGGTCTGTGGAGGTCAGAAGATTAATGGCCACAGTCTTCACTATTTTAATCACCCACTTGAGTTTCTGAAGGTGTATAAAGTCACCAAAAAGTAAGCACAGTGAATATGAAAATGCGTCATGGTACTGAAGGGGTTAAGGTAAAGAGAGGATAATGATTGATTTGTATAATGTGTGCACAGATAGTTCTTCCAATTGCATCTCCTCCTCTGTTTTTTTTATTATTTTCTTTAGTCTTTTTCTTCCTCTTTCTTCTTATCTTCTACTTATTTTGCTCTTAAACTTGTTTTTTGCTTTTGTCTTTCTTTTATTTTCTTTTTCTCCTTTTCATCATCTTTTGCCTTCCTTTTCTTCCTTTCCTTCGTTTCTTTTGTCTTCCTCATCTCATTTTCCTACCTATCCTTCATTTCTTTTCCCTACTTTTCTCCTGTCATTTTTTTTACTTTCTTCCTTTCGTCCTTTCTCTTCCTCTTCCCTTTTACCTTCTCCATGCTTCTATACATGTAATTCTTCCTGTCATCGTCCTCCTCTTAACTTCCGGGAGCGTCTTGATCGGGCGCAGGCTGGCAATAAAGGTACATAACTCCCACACGTAACCTTAGCTAGTGACTCTTACTCTGGCACTGATTATGCTGAAGGGCGAGGCTAGGAGTGAGTGCCGCCCGTCCCACACCCATTAGTACCTTCCTGAGCTCCTTTATCTCTACTATCACCCTCACCGTCCGCCCCACACGCCCACACTCACGCCCACTGCCAGAGCTCATGCACCAGCCGGCCACTCCCTCTCTCGCCTGGTGCTCGTGCCTCGCCGCCCCGCATCATCACGTGTCACTTTAATTTAGGGTTTATTAATTTATGTGGTCGTTCTTGTGCTACTTGTTTCGTTTAGTTTCTTGTGTCTCCACCGCCGCCACTGCCTCCTCTTCCTCCTCCTCCTCCTCCTCCTCCTCCTCTTTCATTTTATTTTTTCTTTCTTGTGCTGTTTATTTTTCTCACCTTTCACTTTTTTTCACTTTTTTCATGAAGTTTCCTTTTTCTACTTTTGTTTTCTACTTCTAGCCGTCTTATTGCCGCATTCCTTTCCTTCTCTTTTACTTCTTTTTTTTTCTTTCCGTTGTGTTCATTTCGTCCTTCTCCTCCTCCATCTCCTACCCCCTCCTCCTCTTCTTCCTCCTCCGTCACAGTTACTACTTCCTTTCCTCTTCTCTTCTACCCAAACTCTTAATCTACTACCACCACCAAGACTAACCCCCCAGCCACCTCCACCACCACCACCACCACCACTACCACCACTTTTTCCTCCTCTTTCTCCTCCTATTCGGACCACACTTTCAATCCACCACAACACCAAAACACCACACCACTACCACTGTACACTATTACCCTCTTCTCCTCCTCCTCCTTCTGCTCCTTCGCCCGGGCAGGTAAAGGGACGCGTGTAATAAGGAAGCACATGCCCTCCGTCGTAATTACCACACGCATTCATAATATAACACTGCGGTTCGTTAAGAGCGGCGCCTCCTGTGTATGCCATTGTGCGGGCGTCATTCTCGGCCGCGCCACTAACCATCACTCAGGGCGCCTCCCGTAGCACGCCCAGGGACGAAGAATATATACACTACTAGGGGAAAAAACAGCTACCCGAATAGAAGAGAGAGAGAGAGAGAGAGAGAGAGAGACGTGGGGAAAAACGTATAATAAGAACGATATATTATTAGTTCCCGGAACGGATTACGATGAGACACCACCAACCTCTCTCTCTCTCTCTCTCTCTCTCTCTCTCTCTCTCTCTCTCTCTCTCTAGTTCTTCTACATATATTTATTCTCCCTTTTCCCATTTCGAAGACTGTTGGCATGGGTGTGGCGGAAGATAAGAGTGAGAATAATAGGAATGAAGGGAATAAAGGAAAGGGGAAAGGTGCATAGAAAGTAAAGGGTAATGTTAGGATTAGTGGATAGGTGGATGGAAAGCAGGGTTGAGATACTAACTGAAATATTGATTAGAATTAATGAGAAACAGCATCTTTAGGTGTACAGAGAGAGAGAGAGAGAGAGAGAGAGAGAGAGAGAGAGAGAGAGAGAGAGAGAGAGAGAGAGAGAGAGAGAGAGAGATGTATGGAAGACCTAATGAGAACTCGGTGATGCGTGATTGTTTCTATAAGAGACATAAGATTAATAGACGCCAGGATATGAGATTAAAGGAGGCGGGCAAGGCTTGGTTGTCATTTGGAGGATGTCGGTGGTGTCGGTGGTGGTGGTGGTGGTGGTGGTGGTGGTGGTGGTAGCGCAGCGTCTTATGTAGGTCTAATTCACTGTCTAATTCACTCTCTTGTCGCGAAGTGCCCTTGTGTCGCAGGAAGGAGCAATATTACCTGGCAAATTAGAGGAGCACGTCACCTGTCACCTGCCACCTTGTTACCTGTACCTAGAAGAGAGAGAGAGAGAGAGAGAGAGAGAGAGAGAGAGAGAGAGAGAGAGAGAGAGGGGGGGGGGTGTTAGCTATACATATCCCTCTTGTAATTCGCTTGTTTGTTAGATTACACAACTACACAACTTTGCTACAGGTTGTAATGTGGACTTGAGCAGCTTGGAAGTGTTCTAAGCGTTGTAAAAAAAAGTTAATTAGAGAGTTTATGTGTTTGTGTTTGAAGAATTTGATGTTGATGTTTATATACAGTGTGTGTGTGTGTGTGTGTGTGTGTGTGTGTGTGTGTGTGTAGCCTTTTTTCCGTTCATGTGTAGATTGTTTTTGCCTTTTATTTGTGTACGGTGATTAAGGGATGGTTGTCATGGCGACGGTGTGCTCTCCCCTTTCCTCACCTGAAGGAACTACGAAGCGGAAAGAGAGAGAGAGAGAGAGAGAGAGAGAGAGAGAGAGAGAGAGAGAGAGAGAGAGAGAGAGAGAGAGAGAGAGAGAGAGAAAGCGAGCGAGCTGGGTGTGGGGAGGGACAGAGGCAGGCAGGAAGGGGTAACAAGACCCACAACTTAACCTAACCATAATTGCAGCATTTGTACTGATATATTAGACCCAAAATCCACTATTCTCTATATTTTGAGGAGAAGGAAGGTTTTTACAGTGAAGGAGGAACCTTTTATGGCTTCCCCATCCTGAAAACACGTGTGAGCTCTTTCCTTCATCTGCAAAACCAACGCTTGACACATTTCCACATTTCCAAGAGCCGAGATGCTGACGGAGTGACGAACAAGAGAGTATACACAGAAAAATAAGCTTTAGTCCACCTTCTCTTTATCTCCCTCCTTACTCTTCTTGGACTTCCTTCCTTACCTGCCCCCCATAGACCCCTATATCACCCCCTCCCTGGTTCCGTAATCCGCTCCCCCTCCGCCAACAGGTCCATTACGCGGGAAAAATACGGCGCTAATAAAGACAATTACTGGGGAAGTGTCGGCGCGGCTGGCACTCCCATAGGCTCTAGTGCCCTGGGTTTGACGGCACTGGGCGGCGGGATGGGGTTGGGTCACCTTGATTCGTCCCCTGGGTGTTAGTGGGTCATTGCTTTCGTCCGTGTTTCTCTCTCTCTCTCTCTCTCTCTCTCTCTCTCTCTCTCTCTCTCTCTCTCTCTCTCTCTCTCTCTCTCTCTCTCTCTCTCTCTCTCTCTCTCTCTCTCTCTCTCTCTCTCTCTCTCTCTCTCGTCTGAATGTAGAAATTTATGTAATCAAAATTTAGGGCGATGAGAGAGAGAGAGAGAGAGAGAGAGAGAGAGAGAGAGAGAGAGAGAGAGAGAGAGAGAACAAACATATTACAAAACACACATAAGAAATAAACAGATGGACAGACACACACACACACACACACACACACACACACACACACACACACACACACACACACACACACACACACACACACACACACACACAGAGACCGAAACAAAAGATAAAAAGTAAGGAAAAAATAATGTAAGTCAAGGATCAAGTGCAAAAGATTAGCACGCGAGAGCAGAATAAAGGAGTGAAAAC
>NC_059289.1:14818425-14830925 GCF_017591435.1 Portunus trituberculatus
GTGTGTTGCTCGGCGTGCGTGGCTCAGCACTTTTTAGGGGCGCGGGAAATATGATTATAAGTGTTGTTTCTGATGCGTTGGTGCTGGTGGGGCTTGTGGGAGTGTACAGGGTGGAGGGAAGGAGTGTCTCCACGTCTGTGTCTGGCTGAGGAGTGGTGGTGGTGGTGGTACTTGGTCAGAGATATCTAAACGTTATTTTTCTTTTTTGAGGTTATACTATAGTAACTTGGTATTAATGTTGATCTCTCTCTCTCTCTCTCTCTCTCTCTCTCTCTCTCTCTCTCTCTCTCTCTCTCTCTACTATACATTCAAAATCAAGAAATAAAAAGTGTGAGGGTCAAAAGTAAACCCTGCACAAATATCATGAACTTTAACAAAAAACATCTGCTAACCTACCTTTGTGAGCACCTGGAAAAAAAGAATGGACAGCACACTTACCAATTTCATTAGCGTATGAGCCAGAGATCGATTTAATGTACACGCGAAATGCCAAACCTCGGAGGACGAAACATTATTGAGGTGACTAACGAGCAAGACCTTTAATTGATGTGTGGGGTATCTCTTTGCCACGTGTGTGTGTGTGTGTGTGTGTGTGTGTGTGTGTGTGTGTGTGTGTGTGTGTGTGTGTGTGTGTGTGTGTGTGTGCGTGTGTGTATGTATTAGCAAGGGCGTCAGTAAAAAAGAAAAAGAAAAAGCTGAACCAAATGAACCTGAAAACACGAACGTTCCCTGAATCTCACTAAAAAGGACCATTAATAAGAAAATAAATAAATAAAATAAACCTTATCAAGCCACAGACGCCTTGCCTTCATTACTATTTTAAAAAGCACGAATATTAATTTTGCTTCCACCTTCTTGACTCTTAAATTCATCGTGGGAATCATGATGAAGGGTGGGCGCCAGAGAACAGACTGGACTCGCTGGCAAGTTAAGAAAAGAAAGGAAGGAGCGAAAAAAAAGACGAATATTAGAGAACGAGTCTTGGTCCCCAGCCCTCACCCGGAGTTCACCTGACACGTGGTTATATGATTAATCTCGATCGCGAGGCTTGATTAAGAGCAGGTGTTGGGGGAGGAGAAGGGGAACACGTGAGGGAGAGACTCAGGGTGGAGGGACGGGGGTGTTCTCAGACGAGGTTGTCTGTTCTTCGGGTTCATTTATGTTCCTTATTCAAGGTTTAAATATCTTACTCTTCTCATTTCTTTTCCTCTTTCTCCCTTTCTCTTTCTCTCCTCATCTCTCTCTCGCCTACCTCACTCAATCTTTCCTACCTTTGTTTCTTGCTCATTCAACGTTAATGACCTTTTCATTGTCTGTTGTTACGTGTGGATTATAAAGGTTATGTTTGTTCATGTTTTAATGTTCTGGCCTTTTCTCCTATTCCACCGAGCTTGGTCATTAATCTCATTAGAAAAAAAAGAGGAGTCTGAAGTTTGTCATTAGAATAAACTTTTCTTTTTAATTATGTAAGACTTCAGGGTCCATAATTTGTTTTTCATGTACAGTACGTGTAGCCTAAATGCCTCCTCTCTCTCTCTCTCTCTCTCTCTCTCTCTCACACACACACACACACACACACACACACACACACACACACACACACACACACACACACACACACACACACACACACACACACACACACACACACACACACACACACTTTACTTCCGTTGGGGTTTCTTAAATAAATAAAAGCACGTGTGTCGCCTGATTAGTCTCTTGCTAAATTAAAATGCAATCTGTTTCATAGGCTGAAGGTCAGTTTGGTTGCCGCAGTGCCCCGGGAACTTATTCATCGTGCTGAGGTGGACACTTACTCTTAATCTTTGTCTTGGCCATTAGTAATAGTTAGACTCGTGAAGTGGAGAATGTCAAAGAGAATGAAAAATAAGTTCAATATGTTTGTCTTTACCAGTTAGTTCTGTTAAGATTTCACTGGTGCACACGGTATAGTGAAAATCTCTAACTTAAACTAGCCAGCCTAAGATAACCGAATCTAACCTAACCTAAACTAAGCCAACCTTACCTAATCTAACTTAACCTTATCTAACCACACCAGACCTAAGCTAACTTGACGAATACTTAACCTAACCTAACCAAAGCATACTTAAATCTGACCAGTTCCTAACGTACCTAACCAAAATACTTAGTCTTATCTATCCTATCCTCACCTAACCTAACCTAGCCGTTGAAAAAAATATTGCCGGAATCTTAAAAAAGAAACACTCATTAATAACTTTTGATAACCACAATATCAATTAATTCTTGGATCCACTTCTGTAGCATATTGTTGAGGAAATATTAATGTTAAAACCTTAAGTACTGGGAAACATTTTTTTTATTGACATTACTCTTTAGTAAGAGTATATGGAGGTCAAATGATTAATGACCACAGTCTTCACTAATTTAATTCCCACATAAGTTTTTGAAGCCTATAAAAATGACAAATAGTAAGAAGAATTAATATGGAAATGCGTCGTGGTACTGAAGGAGTTAAGCATGAAGCATGGAGGACAAATTTGTGTGTTCCTTCTCATGTGTGTTGTGTTGCCCTTCGTCTTAGCCTCACACCAGTCAAGCCACCACCTGAGTCACCCTCGTGTGGTTTTCCCGATACTTCCGTATTCTCGCTGTGGTTTTAAGTTAAAGGGAGGGAGCTTATGCCTAATAGCGCTCTCTCTCTCTCTCTCTCTCTCTCTCTCTCTCTCTCTCTCTCTCTCTCTTTGATATATTAGTCCTTTCTGGTATTTTAGTGAAGAAGAGTAATTCAGAAGTATTGAAAGTACTCTAATCTGAAAACAATAACAACTACAAATATTTTATCAAAGTAACTGAACTCTATCTTTACCCTTCGTTAATATTCACCTGTAGTAGTAACGTCTCGTGTTTAGAGTGACTATTGTTGTTATTTCGTTACTCTGTGCTTAATTGTCGTCACCTGTGAGATAACTTGGTGTCTTTGTGGGTCAGAATAGGAACACAATGGACAGTCGTATCTTTCCCATCTCCAATACCCATCACCTCCTATCCTTCCCTTAATTTTCTTCATGCTGACACCTCTCCCCTCTTCCTCTTGTACGGCACCTCCTCCTTTTCCTCGTCATCCTCATTCATTCGCCTATTTCCTCTTCTTCTTCTTCTTCTTCCATCTTTTCTTCAGTTCTTTTCTTCCTTCCATAGTTCTTCATCCCTCCATCGTCCCTCCTTGTCAGTCTCCTGCCTTCCTCTCCTTACCTATCCCTTCTCCTCCTCCTTAGTCAGTCCTCTTCCTTCACAACTTTCATTTCTTCCTCACCGCACCGCACCTTACCTGTCCCTCCTCACCCTCCTCTTCCTCTTCTCCCTCCTTCTCCTCACATATCCCTCTTCTTCATCCCACTCTCCTATCCCTGCACTCCCGCCTCCCTCTTCTCTCCTTTCCTCCCCCTCCCCCATCCCTCCAAGCCTGCACCTGTCTACCTGGAGCGCCGATAACAGCGACTGGTTTGGCAGCTCGAGGTCTGATCCATCTTCGTAACTCAGCATAAATTTGCAGTTATTCACATCTCGCTAATTATGAGATTAATGGATGCGAACAAAAAATATATATATGTATACCCGATAGATGCGAGGTGAGATAAGGCCATTGTTATTATCCGTCCGGTCCGGTTGTTGTAATGGAAGCGGTGTGTGCGTCCGTCCGTATAGGTGAAAGCCAAGGCAGAATTCGTTATGCTGCATTATTACTTTTATGATCCGTCCGTCATCTTCCTTGTCGGATCCGTAGCATTGTGGATATCGATACGGTAGTCATATTTTAAGGCCAATTAAGGTTAGTCTTTTTTTTTTATTTTTTTTTTTCAATTCTTGGTCTTCCCTCTCATTCTTCCGCTTGGGGCGTCTGATGATACACGGCGAGCCTTAACTTCACCTGACACCTTTCTTGCGTACCTTCTTACTTACCTCCCACCTGCGTGCTCTCTCTCTCTCTCTCTCTCTCTCTCTCTCTCTCTCTCTCTCTCTCTCTCTCTCTCTCTCTCTCTCTCACACACACACACACACACACACACACACACACACACACACACACACACACACACACGAAGGACAATAACATAAGAGGCTATTAATGGTAAAAGCCACATTAACAGATCTAAAGCAAGAGATGTAGGATAGTAAAGGTGAAGGCATCTCTCTCTCTCTCTCTCTCTCTCTCTCTCTCTCTCTCTCTCTCTCTCTCTCTCTCTCTCTCTCTCTCTCTCTCTCTCTCTCTCTCTCTCTCTCTCTCTCTCTCTCTCTCTCTCTCTCTCTCTCTCTCTCTCTCTCTCTCTCTTCGTATTTATTATAATTAACCTACCCATCCATGTCTGCCTGACCGACGATCATTAATTGGCCGCTCACAGTGTGTAGTCGTCACTTACACCTGGACGCCTGACTGAAGAGAGAAACCCGCTTCCCTGTACAGGTATCTCCAGCCAGGTGCGTCTTTCCAAGTTCTTCGCCTCCTTGGTCACTTCAGGCTAAGTAGTCGTGAAGGACGTACACTTTTGGGATAAGTTGAGTTTGGTTAGTAGCGTATGAGATTTATTTTTTTTTGTTTTTGTTTTGTGGAGGGAAGAAGGGTTGGTCTCTTTTCTCTCTCTCTCTCTCTCTCTCTCTCTCTCTCTCTCTGTCTCTCTGGATCTCTGCCTCTCGGTCTCAGGTTTCGTCTTTCTTTGTTTTAGTTTTTATCTCTCTAACGGAGTGTGATTCAGCGAGTGGGCTCAGCTTATAGTACGACTGGTTTGCTCAATTGATTCTGACTTCGCCAAACTTTAATTTAACAAACGCACCCTTGTCAGAATTCCTATCGTCGACTTAGTACACTTACTCACTCCACTTCACTCCACTCCAGTTCCACCAGCACGGCATTCACTCCCTCACCCACACCTTTTGGAACACGAGCACACCTTTACCTTTACAGAAAACAAACGAAACACCTTTGGGTGATCGAAAAAATGACCTTCTTTCACCCAAAACCTTCGCCGTTCGTGCCCCCGAGATGATTTAATAGAGGTGGTTTGTTTGGGCCTTGGGTGTAGGGGCCAGCCAGCGTTCCGGGGCAGGGCCAGGAGGAACCAGCGGGAGGGGAAGCGATAGGATCCTGGGACTATGAATTGTTAATTACAGAGCAACAAGGATTAATTGAGAACGGCGGGGGGTGGCTGAATATTTAACCCAGGCCAAGGTTCTTCAGGCGGGAGAGGAAGGGCGGTGGTGAGGGAGGGGGAGGAGGTGAAGATGAGGATGGTTGGGGCCAGTGGTGAATTAGGCAGGAGGGGAATAGGTGTAGACGGGAAGGAATGATGACGTATATGGAGGAAGACGCCAGGAAACAAAGGGTAAATGCCAGAAAATACTCGTAACCGATAATTAATAGGTGGAGAAAGAGAAGGAATAGAGAGAGAGAGAGAGAAGAAGAGTAAAGTATGTAAGAATTCAAGGGCGGTGAGAAACTGGAGTACTGTAAATGCTGATCAAATAAACTGTGAGATGCGGGAAAATTAATTAGAGCGTTTTGTGGTTGCTCTCTTTCATGGCAAACACACACACACACACACACACACACACACACACACACACACACACACACACACACACACACACACACACACACACACACACACACACACACACAAGCGATTTAAACCGTGCACAATTATATATTAACTTTTAAACGTACTCTCCGATGTGAAAGACAAAGAAAAGATAAACAATAAGTAAAAAATCAACGACAGAGCAATGGAGTAAAGAAAGAATAGAAAATGGAGATGAGAAAACAAGAGAGTATTGTGTGGAAGTGTTAAGAAGAGGCTGAGAAAGTGGAGGAGGTGGAGGAGAAAGAGGAGGAATGAGATTAAGATTGATAGATGGATAGATTGGACCTATCAGCCCCGTGCATCACCCTCATCCACCTTGCATACATCCGCCGTGCTCGTGGGACTCGTCGTATCCGTCTCTGTTGGCAGCAAAAAGGCATCCACATTAAACGGACTTGAAAAAAAATGGATAACAATAAAAACAACCTGAGCTTAACGTGGACTACTTTTGTTTATCGACTTTTCTTTCTTATTTAGACAAGTTCTTACGTGTTTGGATTTTAAGAGTTCTAGAAAGGCGTCAGTAGAGGCGAGCAAAGAGTAGCGAGGTCTTTCCCTTTTTGTTTAGTTCATTTTTTTAGGACTTGAAAAAAAAATGGCCTATCTATTTTGAGCGATAGAAGTGTCTCCGTAACCTGGGCTGGGAATGAGCTCGAGGCCGTAAAGAGGGAAACACAAGCAGAACAGACAGTTTCAGATGGCCAGGAGGTGGAGAGTCATCAGCCTTGCCTCTGTTCTCTGATCCGCTGCGCTTCACTCACCCTGTTCACCCTGATCACCTTGCTTCACCTGCTCTACTGTGCTTTATTCATCTTGCATGCTGCATACTACACTACTCATACACACTCGAACGCACGACCTTACAACCCCACACTTTCACACACACACACACACACACACACACACACACACACACACACACACACACACACACACACACACACACACACACACACACACACACACACTTTCTCTCTCTCTCTCTCTCTCTCTCTCTCTCTCTCTCTCTCTCTCTCTCTCTCTCTCTCTCTCTCTTTCTCTCTCTCTCTAGCAGGTGGGCCTCTGAGTAGTCACAAATTCGGGGCAGAAGAGGTTAAAGACCCTGGATTTATGTGTCGCTGGTGTAAGGAGTCGGAGATGCTATCGGTGACCTCGCGTTCGGCATTACCCGGTGAGCGAACCTGATGATTTAACACTGGTTGCAGATTTATGCTGTTCGACCTGCATAATGTGACCCTCATGCATCTTGCCGGGGCGCCGAGGCAACAGTGCTCTTGATCGCCGACCATTATGGCACGTACTCGCCATGCAAATGAGTGTGGAGGGCGGCGTGGGTGGCGTCAGGGAACTCGAGGTTAGGGGAGTGGAGTGATGGCTTGGTGAGTTGGCGTGGGTGAAGGGAAGTGTGGAGGAGTGTATATGTGTAAAGGTGCGAGTATGTTATGGGTGTGAAGTGTAGTGGTATGGTATTGGTATACTAGTGAGTGAAATTGGGAGTGTGGAGTGATGGGCTGGCTGGGATGAAAGGGAGAGTGGAGTGTAAAGCTTTGGGTATGAGTAGGTGTAGTGGATGTTGAAATACTAGTGAGAAATGGGGAAATATGGACTGTGAGATGGCTTGGCTGGGATGGAGGAGTGAAGATCTACAGGCTTAAGGTGTGTGAGGTGTGGGTGTGTTTGAGGAGGAGGTTCAGTGTGAGGTTTGGAGAACAGTATGAGAAGCAGAAATATGTAGCGAGAAATAAAGCGAAATAGCGAATGATGAATTATAAGCAATTTAGAATTTTCTTTAATGTAGCCTTATCGATATATCTATTACATTTAAAATTCCTTTCTCAAACATTTATCACCCACTTAGTATATCAGCATCTGTGGTTAATTATCTAGCAATATGAAAATACGGGACATGATAACTATATACGGCCATACATAATACACCCACATGTTGCTTTAATTTCCAGTCACTCAGCATATGTTTTACTCTCCCTCCCTCCATCTCTCCCTCTCTTGGTTCATTCCCATCACGTTACTCTCACCTGAAGGCGTTCCTCAGTCTTCCTTTTTACTGCCCTCACTCAACCTCTCCCTTCCTCTGCCACCTCCTCCCTGCTTCACACCCGTTTTCTCCACCCTTTCCCTCCTCCCACCGCTTCTCCACCACCCTCTCTCTCCAGCACTCACCTCCACCCTCCACCGTCTCCACCATGGTCTCCTCCCTCGGCGCGGCGGGGAGGGGGCTGCTCATTATGATTCAGCAGCGATTAATAGTCACCTGTGTGGTTCCCTGCATACTTATACCACCACCACCATTAACTTGCCATTAATTCTGGCGGGATGGGACGGCCGCCTGCCAGCTCTCTGACGCCTATGTATATTTACGATTTTCATTTCTTTTTCTCTTTCTCTCCCAGGAACCTCGATTCACCAAACTTGTATTTTCCCACGTAAGGTGTTTGGGGTTTAAAACGTGATTTTTCGCTTTGTTTTGTTTTGCTTTTTGCTGGTGGTGAGTATGCTATCATTGTTTATTTATTTATGATTTTTGGTGAGCGTTTAATTCTTTGTCTGTCTGTCTTTGGGTTTGTCTGTGTGTGTATTTGTCTTCTTTATCAACCCCTTCAGTACTGGGACGCATTTTTACCTTGAGTTTTAGGCATGATTAGATGATTTTATTTACATTAGGAAAGGCCTATGGAGGTCAGAAGATTAATGTCCAGAGTCTTCAGTATTCTAATTCCCACATAAGTTTCTGAAGCTGTATAAGATCACCAGATAGTAAGCAGAATGAATATGAAAACACGTCATAGCACTGAAAAGGTTATGTTTATGAAAATTCCCCGGTATTTTTGTTTTGTGATGTAGTGTCTTAGCAGTCTTCCGTTAATGGCTGGGTGGTTGGCTGAGTTGTTTAGTTCAAGACACAGAGGCGTGAGGATGCAAATGGGAGAGGAGAAAGAAGATGAAGGAATGGAAGAAAAAAAATTAATCAGATTTCGGTAAAAAAAAAAAAAAAAAAGCCTTGATGTGTCATATGTTGAGTCTTTGTTGAATAGTTATGTATGAGAAGTGACAGCATTTGATAAGAGGTTGATGATGAAAACACACAATAATGATGGATAAATATGAATAATAGAAAGTAAAGACAATGATAACGATAGTGATAATATTCGTAACCAGAAATGATAAGCACACACACACACACACACACACACACACACACACACACACACACACACACACACACACACACACACACACACACACACACACACACACACACACACACATTTCATTCTTTGTCAACATCACACACACGCACATATCCATAACAGCGGCTCATCATATATTCCATTACGGCCTAAATCTTGCATGCAACGCCTCAATCACCAGAAAAAAGGCTGAGTTATTGAAGGCACTTATAATATCAGGGGGCGAGGGATGGCATTGGTGGGGGGATTAGGGAATTACCTTCTCATTATCGGTCCCACTAATTACCGTGAGACTTACCTGAGGCTACAGGGTGTAATTATTTCTCCCATGGCTGTCTGATTAAGTTTCACCATCAATCAATGACGTCAGCAGATCATGACGAGCCGGGAACCAGTCACCGTTTTCTTTCTCTTTTGATTTATGTGTTTATCACCACGGCGGATTATTATTATTGTTTGTATTATGTTTGGGTGGTTGTTTGTCGCGGGGTTGTGTGGGTATTTGAGGTTTATAATTTTTCGTGTAGTTTGTGTTTGTTTGTTATGTCAAGAGTGTTTTGTAAGTAGGAAGAATTCACGTTTTCTTTCGTTTTGTCTTGTTTTTTTTTTTTTGCATTTTTTTTATCTGCCTTTGGTGTTCTCGTAAGTTTCTCGTTTATTTGTGACTACTTGTATAATGTTTGTTGCTCGGGCCAAGATCAAGTTTGTTTCATGTTACGTAAAGTCAATTCACACTTTTATATTACTTTAACTTTTTATTTATTTATTTTTCTTCTACCGTCTCTCGGATATTGTCTTGCACGAAACACCCTCTTCTCTCCACCTTTATAGAAGCAAACGTACTCATCAGTCTTTCCTTCCTGACACTTTCCCCACACTCCTTCAACATCTCACCGCTCATCACCACCCTGCCTTCCCAGCTCCGTCTCTCGCCTCAGCCAGTCTTCCTCTGCTCATCCTGCATTAATTCCCACCTCCCATCACCCTTGCTAGTCCTCACCCTATCCAGCACTCACCAAACCCAACACCCTTTCAACCTACCCACTTCTTCACCCTTCCAGTCGTGCGCACATCCAGCATTCCTTCTCACCCTGCCCCATCACCCTCAGACACCCTAACAGCGGGCGAGATACATTGAGCATATTTAATCGTGGTCTGTCCGTGATTCTTGTTCCCCTAATGACTAGCCGGTGGAGAGCGTCAGACCCCCACCGGAGGACGCCAGGAATTCGTGTCAAATTCCTTCGTCTGAGTGTCGTGGGTGGGTAGCCGTCATGCCCTTGGAGCAGCGAGGCGAAGGCATGTGGGAATGAGAAGAGAGGGCTGGTGGGAAGGAGAGAGGAAGGGAGACATCGCGGTAAGAGGAATGAAGGGGATGTGCGAAGGACTGGAAGAAAAATAGAGGCTCGGTTTGAGGTGAATGTGAGAAGGAAAGGGAGGAGGATGTAGAGGTGGTGTGTGTGCGTTGGGGGGTGAAGGTAACTTAGGGAAGAAACAGAAAGTGAGTCGATAAAAAGAGTGAAAAGAAGTCATAGAAAGCTGTACATAGAAATGGGATTGAGAAATGCCTGTCTGTTTTATGGTTTAGAAAGGGAGTGAGAAGAAAGGAATGTCGGTTGAGGCAAGAAAAGGAAGTTATGCGACGAATCCAAGTAAAAGGAAAAAAAAAAAAAAAAAGTATAGCAAATCGAACTGAAAATAAAACAGACATGAAGTGAATGACCCAAGGCAGCAGCAGCAGCAGCAGCAGTGAATGAAATGTAGGCAATACGTTAAGGGGGAAAAATGATAAATTCACTCGAAAATAAACATAAGTTAACTTGTAAATTAAAAACGATGACGAATATTAATGACAATAGTAATGGTAAAAGAAATATGAGCTAATCACTCACTTGAAGAGGATCGGTGCTTAATCTTTTTCCTCCTTGAGAGAGAGAGAGAGAGAGAGAGAGAGAGAGAGAGAGAGAGAGAGAGAGAGAGAGAGAGAGAGAGAGAGAGAGGTGGCAGGCCGAGATATAATGAAAACTAAGAAAAAGAGAAAGAAAACTTGAAGCCACGTCTCCTTCTGTTACCCGCCGTCAGCTAAATATGAGAAATCAAACACATTTACCTCCTCCGGCCGTGCGTGTGGGTGGGGGAGGGTGGCCCGTGGAGAAGGGGGGGAGGGGTAGGCCATGTTGGGTCAGAGTTGCCAGGCAGAACTTTTTTCCCTTTATGCTTCACACACACACACACACACACACACACACACACACACACACACACACACACAGATGGTTTTGTCTGATTCCTATAAATTCCTATAAACACAGCGAGAGTTTCCTATTCTTTCAATAATTAAGGTTCTATTGTGGCGGATCTGACGGGCTGGGGTGAAAATAAAGGAGACTCGAGTTTCCTTCTAAGACGTCTGTGGCAACTCGCTGCTTAAAGTGCTTATGTAAAATTTCAAAGGAACCCCAATGAGTCTTTTGTCGGGGAGAGCCTGTGATGCCATCTCGCAGACCACCCGACCGTGTGTCTCTGTCCGTCTGTCTGTTTGTCTCCTGCCTACCTCCCTCTCCCCGTCTCCCTCTATCTCTGCCTCTCTTCTCTCCTTCTCTGCTGCCTACTTCACACACACACACACACACACACACACGTTCATGCATACACGTCTCTTCCAATCAATTCTTTTAGCAAGTTTTCTAGAGTCGAGGCTGTAACTTTGTTGTTTTCGAGGACTTAGTCATGTACATCCTTTCCTATCTCTTCTTCATTCTCGTCTTCTTTGCTTTTCTTCTTTCTTTTGTCACTTTTTATCGTTCCTTCTCTTTCCCAGTTTTATGTCTCATTAATTCGTCTTTTTTTTATTCCTTCCCTCTCATTCTTCTCCCAGTATTCCTCTTTTTCTCTCTTCCTTCTTCTTTTCACTCTTTCCTATCCCTTCGTCACTTTCCCTCCTCCTCCTCCTCCTCCTCCTCCTCCCCCCCTTTTCTCGCGCTTCACAGGAGTCATTCCGGAACGCGACCTGTCGGTATAATGATTGATGGCTGGTGCGTCCTCACTACACGGCTTAAACAGGAACTGCTCCACCACCACCACCACCACCATCACCACCACTACCAGCACCACCACCACTACCACCACCACCAGGAACAAAAACACCCTCACCGTATCCATCCTCTATACTCTCCTCTACCATCCACGTATAGGTAGCTGGTTCTCTCTCTCTCTCTCTCTCTCTCTCTCTCTCTCTCTCTCTCTCTCTCTCTCTGTTTCGTCGCTCCTTTCTCTCCTCTTCCTTCTCTTCTTTCTTCCTCCGCTTGTCTTCATCAGCGTGCCTTCTCTTTATCTTCGTCTTTCTTCTCTGCTGCCCCTCCCTCCCTCCCTCCTTCCCTCCTCTCTTTCTCCTCTCATCCTCCTACTCTTCCTTATTCTCTGTCTCTCGTGTTTTATGGCTCCACACTAAACGGAGAAGGAGGGATAAGAGAAACATAGTAAAACACACACACACACACACACACACACACACACACACACTCAAGCAAGTAAACAAGCAAATAGCAGGATGTACGTAGTGAGAGAGAGAGAGAGAGAGAGAGAGAGAGAGAGAGAGAGAGAGAGAGAGAGAGAGAGAGAGGCACATAAAGGCAGGGGGTAGCTGTAAGATACCATTAGAGAGGAGCAA